>NC_140827.1:4477500-4512500 GCF_050613455.1 Vespa mandarinia | reverse complement strand
AAGTTAATATCTCTCTCTTCTTGCTTCTTTCATCGGACTAAAGTCAGGCTAAAGATCAGTTTCAGACCGTCAAATCTTCCCATTCTTCTACTTGTCGTGGAGTTAATTCCACTCTGATACGAGTCAAGGTACTCAGAAGATCATACATTCTTGGCGTTAATGGATTCGCTTGCAAATCTATGTATTCCAACGCCGGTGCATGTTTAATTCTCTCAACATCGACGTCTGAAATATAATAGGAAAGTACTAAATATTGTTGTCTCTTGCTTTTATTATAATTTTTATAAATTCTCTCTCTCTCTCTCTTTCTCTCTCTCTCTCTCTCTCTCTCGCTCTCTACATAGTTCTCTAATAAGTATGTCAGTTCATTTACTAACCAAAGAATAATTTTTCTAGATTCTTCTTCTGTATCCTGAAGACTTACCGATGATGGAGTTATTATTGGCAAGAAGTCGTTTAAGCTGAGGTATCTGGCAGGTAACAGGTGGCAAAGCGATAAAAGTATTATGCGAAATGTTGAGTCTTTCCAATGCTTGTAGTTCAGCAAGTTCTTCCGGGAGTTTACTCATTTGATTGTGACTTAGATTGAGTTCTATAAAGAAATATTTATTAATGGAAATATTTATTAAAGTTTAAACACATTTATCATTGATACTAACCAGTGATAAGGGAAAATTTCACTGCAAATTTTGGTGGGATCTTTGTTATAACATTACCAGACAAATCGCATCTTTTCAATTCTGTATGTCTCATCAAATGATAAACCGCATCCGGTATTTGCATTAACTGGCATTCAGACAAATCTGAAATATAATTAAAAAGAAAAAATAACATATAAAATAAAATCGTGTATCCCTTGGAAAGAGTTAACAACCAAGCCGATGTGAGAGTCGGTATACACGCATAGAGATCTCATTGAAAATGAATTGACCGTCGAATTACGACTGCTTCACGCTTTCTCCTGCTCGATTTTCTTAACCCAAGTACGGAAGAGAGGTACCGTCTGGAATGATTACGAAATAAACGTATTCTAAGTGTAAAACGCATATATCAGTTGGTGCTACACGATTATATCTAAAGTTCTCTAACTGGACGATTGCCATATGGCATCGTTCGATGCACCTGTACAAAACTTGCAAATTTGTTATTTTTACACGATTCACTTGGAATTATATGTTATGAAAATCACAATCTGAGCATAATCTCAAATATTATCTTGATTCATTATAATTAAAGAATAATGTGGAAAAAAATGTAATTCGTACAATTTTCAAAAAGCGCGCCGCTCCAACGGTTGCTACGTGAAGTAAGTAACATATAAGTTTATAGTTCGATCAAAAGTACGGTAGACCACGGTTAGGCTTTAGTTTTTCGATCCCGAATGAAATGTAAAAGAGGTTAGTAGAAAAAGAAAAAAAGAAGAAGAAGGAGAAAAGAAAGAAAAAAAAAACGATAATAAATGTAAAAAAAGAATATTGAAAAGTGTAGGGAAAAGTAATTTCTTTCTCGTACCGAGATTTTCATTCTCCTGAGCTTCTTCACAACGTAATACTACCTTTGTCACAGCGTTCGCCATTTTGTTTTAGACCGAGCAACGGAAGCGATTCAACGAATAGTTCTCAAGTCCGCTCTCGTAGAATGCAATCGCGAGAAACATTTATTTTCGTTAAGATCTCTCGGAAATAAATTCACCCGATTCGTTCTATCGCTTGGCCTTGACAACAACCGTTTAGAAGATATCGTCAGTAGATCGAAATTGCGTTTATCGAAGTATACGTTCCGAAGGTAAATTATTTCTATTACAACGTTTACTATATTAATCCTTTTTCTCCGAACGAATCTATGAACGCGATTTCTTCTTTTTCCTTTGTTTGAATATAACAGTGAATTAAAGAAGAAGAGAAAATTCGTCAAATCAGAAATGATTTTTGTACGATAAAACGAGAAGATCCTACGTAGATACTACGTATATTTACAAAATTCTTCTTTGTTCTTTTACGTTTAAGCTTCGTCACGGAATTCGTATTATGGCGCCTTTTTGATTTTTGAATTTCCCGCAAATTCGTGTCACGTCGTTTGACTCTTCCCAAGAGACGATCGTTGAATTTGTTGCTTTTCAAAGTACATTTTGCAATGAAATATAGATAATAGGAAAGTGTCGTTCATTTAGATATAAAGAAACAAGTAAGTAAGAATTTCTTTATTATTATCGTATATTCGATGGTATCGTATAGATCGAGATTATATGTTATATTCGAAATAATAAGTATCATTGAATAGATTCTAAAAAAAAATATCAGTGGTCATCTAATACGATCAATCAGTTCATAAATAGAAACTTAAAAAAAGACTTTGAGAAGTCATTGAACGTTAGACACCTACGTAAAATAGATCGTGCGAAAACGTGATGGGATCGTCGCATTAGATCCGACACAACCAAACTTTTGTGTCCATACATGTATATACTTGTGCATTATATATATCTATATATATATACACACACACACACATATATATAGAGGGGGGTGGGGGGGGGGAGGAATAATTTTTTGTTATAAAATAAAGAAAGCATCGTGGCAGCAAGTTACCTTTTATGGTTACGTTTCTATAAGAGGAATACTACCCACGCGCGATATCCGTGTATTTCTCGTCGTTTTACGAATGCTTTGAATGGTTCCATTTTGAATTTATAAAATGAAAAATTTTCTTTACAAACAAAGTATATAGATGTATGAGAAAGAAGAGGGATGATGTTAAAAAGGTCAGATCGTCCGGCACGCGAAACGTTTGCGTGTCTCTGTCTCTCTTTCTCTAACACACCATTTACTATTCCTAGATCGACCTTTCGAACATAGATCCATAGATTCGATCGTAACTGCTCTTTGCAAAAGAGATCTATCTTGTCCTTCGAGAAGAAAATTACTGTCGCAGTGCATTAAAAAAGGAAAAAAGAGAGAGAGAGAGAGAACAAAGACCGGACGAAGGTGTTGTGTAATCATCGTTCTGATGTTTATCCTGTCTATTATCTATGCTGTGGTAGCGGCAACACGATTCCACCAACGAGCATTTCACTTTTTATTCCGTTCATCGTACGTGTTTTTCAAAGGCGCGTATTTTAAAAGACGCGCGAATTTTAGAAATAATTTGAAATTTTTAAATTTTCGGAAGGTCTCAATTTTTTTTATTATTATCATTATTATCATTATTATCATTATTATTTTGATAAATTCCGAAACAAAGAAAGCGATTTATTAAAAACAAATATTTGAAATTATTATCCTCGAAAGATTCGTCTTGATGTTATCATTATCAATATTATTATTATTATTATTATTATTATTATTATTATTATTATTATTATTATTATTATTGTAATTATAATTATAATAATAATTTTTACGATCATCGGAAACGATCGTTGTAGTTATATCGTTGAAATGCATGCATCGATGCTCTCTTGTTATGTTCTTTCTCTTCGCGGGAAAACTTTCGCCGGTAAAACCGTTTAGAAACTTTTCTTGTTATATGTAATCTAGCTGAACGCACATACAGCTACATATGTATATACATATATATATATATATATATATATATATATATATATATATATATATATGTAAGTGCGGTAAAACAGAAGAGAAAGATCAACATACACATATTTATTTTTTGCCTGAGAAAACTATTAACATTTTTATAACGCAGTTACAGATGGAAGGTTAAATTCTTGGTGCGTCGCAAGAAAAAGAATGATGCGTGGCGGATAAAGAGGGGAAAGGGGGAGGAAGAGAGGAAGTGTAGATCTTAGTTCGTCGTTTGCTACCAATGATACGGCATTGATCAGGGTTCCTGATCTATTCAGATTTACAGATAAGGTAAAGACAACACACACGCGCACACAGAAACGAACTTTACCTTTGTGTTTTCTTTCTTTCTTTTTTCTAAACAAAAAAGCAGGAAATGGAGTTATTGTACAGTTACATACTTATATATTTACTATAATTGATTTGAGTGCAACGTGCTTGATATTATACGCGCGCACACGCACACACACAAATGCATATAAAACTTTATATATACACATATATATGTATATATATATAATATATAAAAAAATTAATGTTCGATTGAAAAGATGCTTTTTACGAATGAAAAAATATTTAGGTTAAATTAAAAAATTTGATTTAAGGAAAAATAATAAGACATGTCCTATATATAAAGTTAATCGTGTTATCTTATCGATTCGTTCGATGATTCAAAAATAGATTTCTGTTAGAAAGCTTTATCTGTAAAAATTGTTTAATCGATCAAAATTCTTTTTTGAAAGGTGTATCAACGAGTCAGTGTGCAAGATGCGTTACAAATTATACAAATACTAGTTGGTAGTAATAACATGTAAATAGGTGCGTTTATAGTTCATGCTGATTATGATTAGACATGATGACTTTTTCGTATTTCTCTTTTTAACATACCTAAATTACAATTGTCCTGAGCTTCCTCGCATCGCGAAACTACCCTAATAATCGCTCGGCCCGCCAATTGAACGCAAACAGCCATGGCCACGTTCCTTTCTCCTTGCTCTTGAGGAATCTGTTGTACCTCTTCGGCATTATACGCTGGTGGTCTCATCTTCTTCCGGCTTTTTACGAAAACAAATCGGAAAGATATCCGCGTCGTCTTTATTTCTTTTATATATACATATACGTATACATATATATATATATATATATATATATATAGTATATATATATATATATATATGTATATTTGTATGTACGTGCGTGCGTGCGTATGTAATTTTTTCTCCTTTTTCTTTTTTACAATCACTCGGGAACGATTTATCCTTTAAAATAAAAATTAGCAGCACTAATAGTATCTTCACTATAGCGAAAAAGGTAGGGATTTTCCTCCTTTTATTTCTTCTTTTTCTTTCCTTTTTCTTAATTTCTTTGATCTTAAAGCATCAATTAGAATAGGAAAACAATATAGAAACAGGTATAAGACGATGAAAATTGGATATTAAATTGGTTGATTATTACAAATGATTATGTATCTATATCAAGAGGAAGAACTTTAAAAGGCACTTGGTACGATCTAACAACACAATTTTCTCTTTATTTCTCTTGTTGACGAAAAAAGATCTATACGATTTTCAATTTGCGATATGAAACGAACTTAATCCGTCCGATGTAAACGCTGACTTGCACTAACGTGCGTGAAAGCATACGGTGCTATTTAAGCCTTCTCTAACTCTTCTCCCACCCAAGGATGCATTTTGAATCAGCTGACTACTACTACTTTGTTCGGGTCCTCTCTCTCTTCCTCTTTCTTTGTTTGAAAACAGCTGTAGGGAGTACGACGTACGTAGATTCGGAACGAGACTTGAACGATGCAACCTGTCAAAAGCGGTGTCAGCTTTTCTACGAATACATGTTGCTTTTTTTTCTTTTCTTTTCCAAGGTCACCATTCAGAGGATAAAGCTCGGTGATCTTTCCTTTGTGCGAACTCTTTTTCTGCGAAATAAAAACGTTTGTAAAAGATACCATTTTTTGTTTTCTTTTTTTTCTTTTTTCTTTTTTCTTTTTTTCTTTTTTTCTTTTCCACCCATTAGATACAAGTGGTATATCGTTGATAACTTTTGATTAGTCTGAACGATTTAATTGTACGTTCGTTCGTTCAAAGAAATCAATGGAAATGCAGAATTGGTTTGCTTCGATGGACTTAGTTGTGCGTTTAATTTTGTTTTTATTGGAATTAGAAGGACAGTTCATTCGTAACGATAGTTCATGCCAATATAGAGATAGTAGATTCGGCAAACTGCCCAAATAAATCGTTTCGAAACTCTATCGCAAAAGGAAATTTGCTAAGGTAATAAAAAAAATAAAATCGACTTTAAGAAGAATTATTCGAAATTCGTAAGGAATGCTTAAAATATAGATTTCTCGCTTTAGCAGTATTGAGTTCTCGTAAACTAATGCAATATTTTACCATAAAAAAAATATTTTTGCGAAATCAGGTTTGAATTATTAAAAGAAAAAGAAAGAAATTTGTTTATAGGCAGAATGTATTTCTTGGAAATTTT
This sequence comes from Vespa mandarinia, assembly GCF_050613455.1. Lineage (NCBI taxonomy): Eukaryota > Metazoa > Arthropoda > Insecta > Hymenoptera > Vespidae > Vespa > Vespa mandarinia. Next base: position 4,506,420 of record NC_140827.1, on the reverse strand, counting down.
CTAATCTATTTCAAAAATTTCTCGTTCCTTCGCACTAATTCACAAATAATTTCACCTCATTTATTTTTTTCTTCTCTATCTATCGAGCTAGTAATAATTTTTTGTTGTTGTTGTTGTTGTTGTTGCTGCCGCTGTAGCGAGAAGAAGAAAAAGAGTAATTGTACCCTTCATTCATCTCAGTGAATCTCAGTACCCAAGAGGGATAAAATGTTTATATGACTTTACGGTATGTTTGGCCGACAGCCAGAGGATACTGCGCGTAGCATTTCATGTACGAGAATAGAATCTCACCGGGCAAAATCCCCCATGACTTTTCTCTCCTCGTCTTCATTTTGGCTTTCATTTGGACGATCGTGATAAAAGCTTCAGACGAATCCGGTCGATACTTGTATATTACTACACGTTCAACAAAATATTTTTTCCTTTTCTATTGCTACTATTATTTATATTATGAGCCGGGCGCGCACATTTTAACAAATATCTCAGAAATTCTTCCTATATATATATATATATATATATATGCGCGTTTTATCGATTTACAACAAAGATTCATTCCTTCGGAAGAAATGGTTCAAGATAATTATTATCAATTTTTCTTTCTTTTTTGTAATAAAATTAATTAGAGAAAAGTAACCATTGCGTGCTTTTACATTCCTTTGTTACTTCTATTATTGAAATTGAATTTTTCTCTTGGACGCACTTGGGCAAGATCCGGGAAATCTTTGTAAGAAAACTGTTTGTTTGCCAAGTTGAGAACGTTGGCCCTATTTAAGTATAAGCTTTGACGTCGATTCTTTGTGCGCTTCGTTCTCTACTGCGTCTTTCTGCGTTTTACGTATTTTTTTCTGTTTACCATGAACTTTCGTTTGGTACAACCAACGTATTCGAACTCGTACATTCCAACAACAACAGGAATAATAATAATAATAATAATAATAATAATAATAATAATAATAATAATAATAATAATAATAATAATAATAATAATAATAATAATAATAATAATTAGAAAGGATTTCCATTTTATAAACATCTTTGCAGGCATATAACGTATATATATATATAGACGTTTTTTAAAATTGTATTGGGAAGAAGAGCTGTGTTATTTATACAACGGATATATTTATCTTATACCTTAACAAGACGTTTTTTAAACATTTGCTACAATTGCAAAACGAACATTGACAAACGTACACATCCTGAATGGATGGATCTCTATCGATATTATTTGTTTTATGTATTACTAAATATACTACTGATATTAATCGAAAATCAGTCGGGATTCATATATATTTTTCGTTGCATTATACGAATAATACTAAAAGTTGTTAGGCCAAAGTTAATGCGTTACGATAAGATTAATTTTTTGATTGTGAAATAGAATATTTATAAGTTTATATCACGAATATTTAAAGAAATATGAAAAAATTCAGAAAAATACATGGAGACATTAGAAAATACATCGATGCACGTTCCATTACATTTCGTTCCTTTAATCAATATTTCATTGCATCACACATGTAAAAGACATTATTCTATTCTAGTTATACTCCATTGATAAATTACATACGCTTACGCAGACGCACACGCAGACGCACACACAGAGACATGTATGGCTATGTAGCGAAACATATCTTGTACTCGGTTTTCTACAAATATACAATTTATTATAAATATAAGTCTTAGCATTTGGTGTTTACTAGGAGATTTCAATCATTTATCACAACTAGATATTTTTGAGTATTATAACTTCACAATCAGAGAGTAATATTTATACGGATAAATATGTTCACGCGTGTAATAATTTTTGATCAAGCCAATATCTCGAGTCTAAAATAAAAATATCCTATATCAGAGTATTATTATAAATTCACTAATTGACTAATGTAGAATATTCGAGGATCTGGAAATATATGAACATTTCTCTCTCTCTCTCTCTCTCTCTCTCTCTCTCTCTCTCTCTCTCTCTCTCTCTCTCTCTCATTCAATTTTCGTTTCTAGCTTTCTCTAATGCCTCTTGCGCGTGTTGCAAGCCAGCACAATAATGAAGAAGTAAGACACTCAAGGCCTGCACCCGTAAATCGCTCTGTGCAATTAATTTTATACTATCGTTCTCTCCGCTTTGAGATAACTCTAATCTTGAGGTAGTTTCAGCATCCAGGGCAGTTTTTAGTTTTCCTATCTGTGATAAAGTAAAAAACATATATACACAGAGACAAAATTGTACGGTGGAGAAATTAGAAATTACCATGTCATTGATCTTCTCGACACGTTCCAATGGCTCGAAATACTTGTATAAGAATTTTCCAGTATCTTTGGCTCTAGACATAAGACCATCGTCCAAATCTCCTGCGACAAGTGGAGCTGCCACGCTTGGTTCAGCACCTTCCAAAAGTTCAGGACTTATACCCAAACCTCCAACCAATGAACTCTAGACGTTTCAATGATTTAATAAGACTGATTAAATATATTAAAGGTCATCGGAGCTGTCTTGACCCTAAGAGCACGATTTATTAAAAAATATATTATAGAAATAGAATTGTAGAAGCACGATGAAAAATAAATTCAGCCAATATTGCATTTACCTGATCTAAGGTAGATCTGTGTATGCCCTTTTGATATTTATAGTTAATTATAATGAAAACATTTCTTTCACATCTTAATACACTTCCATATTATAATGAATAGGTGTTAAGAACAAGTGTTAAATAATGTCTAAAGTATACAACAAATGCATGCAGGCATATAATATTATTAAAGTGTAAATGGCCAATAATATTTGTTACGCTTAATTTTGTTTAATAATACGACAGGAAGGTTAATGGAAGGAGAATATAAAGTACAAGGGATGTGGAAGGGGAGAGGGGGATGGAAGGATTAAGGGGTGCGAAGATGCATCTACCATAACGAAAATGTTTCAGTAGCAAAGCTATATTTGCGATTAGAACAAAATGTGCAATACTATTTGTGTTAGAAAAAGCAAACTCCTTCATTTTAAGCAGAGTACATGTGTGTCAATAATGTCTACCTTGCGGGATGCACAGGGACTTGGGGGAAGACTTCTAGATGCCAGACCGATACCGGAAGTTGGTGGAGCCAGACAACTGGTACTTCCAGCCTTCTTGAGGCCCAAGAGTGTGTTAGCTATACTAGCCTTCATGGCCATCATACTTGCACCCTGATTAATTGACGAATGGATTTGAATTTTTTTTAACACCTTTAGAGACCGTGATTGAGAAGTATCCGTAAAGTAAAAAAGTTGATATCATAAGCTTCTTATAGACATTTTGTCTATAGTCCGTTCGACTTTTTTTTATAACTCTACAGGCAACGACGAAACTATAATTACTATGGCTTAAAATTTGATGGTATCGATCAATAGGCAAGGTCAAGGTGCAAATGCCTACAAAAAACCGTCATCACCCCGAGTGCAAAGACTCCTTTTTATTGCCAACATAGTGCATAGAGTAACGCTTAACAATTATTCTTTTTATGTACATAAAATCGAAATTGGACTATTGTTATTATTACAAGTCCACTTATTACCCCTTATTGAGATAGTAAAAAGTTAAGGACAAAAGTATTGAAATAAATGAAAATATATCGGGGCTCGATGCATATAAAGCAGCATGTTTCTTTTCTTCCCTTTATCTTTTTTCTTTTTTTTTTTTTTTCTTTTTCATGAGGTCATCACATCAATATTCAATGTTTAGTTCACCAAAGTTGTATGAATATCGACAATATTAAAAAATTGCCAATATTATCATTTTCAATGTTAATGAGATTTATTGTTATGCCTTGAGTACCTGAACATTATCTTCACAACCGGTAAGAGATATCTCCGGACTAGACTCGCCGACAATAGCGATGGGCTCTATTTCATCGGCTTCTAATGCCAGGGTGGCTAATGTGGTTTCCGAACCACATATCCCTGATGCTTGACAACGAACCTCACATTTTTTATGACATACCATACCGCAGTCCCTGCATTGTATCGCATCCTTTAACCAAATCTAAATGAAAAAGTAAAGGAAGAAGGAGCGTATTGCAACTAAGTGTGTATCGTAAATAAAGTAATCTGTTCCAAGTCGAACTTGAGCGATAATTAAGAGTAACCATTTAATACCTTTTTCGTGCAAAAATCGCAGTGAGTCGCTCTGTGGAAGTGCGTCCTAATGAAATCATGCACTTTCCTTTCAGCTACCTCTTCACTCTGAATCGGCTGAGCTCTAATAATAGCTTCTACATTATCCTTTTTTACAGATTCGCTCGTGATATGGCTATTTGGCACACTGCTTTCCCACATATACGACATTAAAATGTCCCCGAAGCATAGAGTAGGATCAAAACCAGAGTACCCTTGTAATTTATTACTGGACGTTGCTAAAGAAGCTTAAAAGAAAAAGTTCGATTACTTCAATATGATGTCGTAATATAACGTAAGGTAAGGTATGCACAATCATCATATTACGTACCACTTTCCGGTGGCAACAGTGGATGACATTTAAGATAATGTCCTGTCGACGACTTAGCACACTGCGCCACGATCAATTTTATAGGGGCATTAATGTATCCTAATAATTTAGGAGTATATTCGTTAGATTTAACGCGGCCCCATACACCTATATTTAAATAATGCTGTTCCGAGTCTATCTGGAAATTTCTAGTTTCCTCGAAAGTGATCAAAGAGGCATATCCCTTTTCCTTCGTGGTGTAATACAAATCAGACAAATTAGTGACATTATTATCGTCGATAAGGCAAAACTGAATGTTGCCGGATGTTGTCGATTGACTCGAAGCCGTTGAAATTCTTCTCGATGGTGTTTCAGGCATTTGTTGAGTTGTTTCTTCGGAAATATGCGTGCTACTACTCCTTCTTCTTCTGAACAATCTACTAGAAAATTCAGACCTATCTATTACACTCTCGCCGTCCGTATCTTTTGGTTCTAAGAATTTCATTGGACCTTCGAGTTTCACTTTACTGATATCATCGATCGTACCATCTCCTTTTATCCCTAACGCATCAGTTCTCCTTTCTGAAATTTTTTCCATTCCAGACTTTATCTCACTGTCAGATTTAATAATACAAGCTTGTTTCTCCGTATCTACTTTGAGATATTTCCTTTCGACTCTAATAATGAAACGTCTCTGTACAGCACTTTTAACAAGTTTTGCGACTTGATTCATATTGTTTACCTTTTTACCATCGACGGCTATTAAAATGTCACCTTTTCTCATCTCGGCTATGGCAGCCGGACTTGCAGATACTATAGTTTCAACGAGTACGCATACTTGACCAATTTCAGGAACAAGCTCTTGTTTAAATACTACACCAAGCTGCTGCGAACTAGTTTTACTAATAATTAAATCTAATATCATGTACGTTACTCCATTATATTGCGTTAAATGTACCCAAGGCGTTGAGTCTATGCTCATCGTACAATGCACCTCTATTTGAGAGACGTCTTCTGCATTAACCATGTTAGGTCCAACGTTTAATCGACTAACTTCTAACAACGTAACTTCCAAGCATCCTGGATTGATCTGCACACCGGCAACCTATACAACAAATATTTCCTTTTATCTCTTTGTTTCTTTTTTTTTTTAATTGGCAATAGGAGTAAAAGAAAGAAAGAAAGAAAGAAAGAAATTATAGCTTACTTCTGATAGGTCGATAACTTCATCGTTTAATCTGCGAAAGAAAGGTTTATAACGCATCTTGTATCGTGGTAACGTATGTTTTCGACGTACGGCCCTTCTTATTTGTCCAGTAATTAATGATATTATTTGTGGTTGCAATTGGCGACCTTGGAATTGGGATTGCACTTCCAATTCCAAAATGGGATCTGAATAGAAGCTTAAAGACCAATGCGTATATGGTACGCGCGTGAATTGCAATCTTGCTCGACCAGTAACACGTTTCACTAGGAGAAGCCATAATAAATGTTACCGTTACTGATATAATCGATATGGTTGCATACCTTGTAAAGCCATGTACGCCGTTTTTCCCAACAACATTTTAACGTCTATTGACATTTGAAAATTTCCTGAATAATGTAAATCGAGGGACAAATCCAATGATTCCAATAATCCAGTATCAGCGTCTATCTTAGAATCGGCTACTTCCAAGCCCTTTATCGTTGGAAATTGTGTGCCCAGATTCAAATCTCTTAACTGAAAGCAAACAAGCAAGCAAGAATGATCTCTCTCTCTCTCTCTCTCTCTCTCTCTCTCTCTCTCTCTCTCTCTCTCTTGTACGATAAAGAATTTCTAATCGTAAATCAATTTACCTTTACGCTATCAAGTAGTTTTCCAGTAGTCGATTGCGTTAAGAGCTCTTTGAATTCATTGTTCAATTTTCTATAGAGCCAAAGACGAACGCGTTCTGCGTCTCGCAATTCGTTGAAAAGAAATTGCAAAGTAAGATTTATTGCTAAATTTTCATTTCCTTGATAAATACTTTGTCGAACGATATTGCTATTAAGATTCGTTTTTTCATCTTGCATTTTATCAAGTAATTCCTGAGGTAACTGAGCTTGTCCATGTTTCATTGTCTTTTCTGGTGTCTTTGCCAAAGGTCCTGTTTCCAGATATCTCTTGAAGAAGTAAAACTCCAGTATAAGCGTACATATTATACCGCAGACAAACGTTATTGTAGCTACAAAAAGAGTTTGGAAAAAGTCCATATTAAGATTCCAATTATTGGAATCGCTCTCTCTCTCTCTCTCTCTCTCTCTCTCTCTGTGTATATGTATGTGATGAAATTAGAAAATCTCTTGAAATAATCTCTAAAGAAGGCACTTTATAATCGTACGACAGAGAAATGAATATTTGTATTAATATATCAAGAAAAAAAGGAGAATAGAGAAGTAAGCAAAGTATTAATCAGTCTCAAAAGAAATTCTCCTAAAATTTCCTTATATATATATGTGTATGTATATAATTTTAGGAACTCGTGACGATTTAAAAATTCATGTCTATTTTATGATAATTCATAGATAGAACTAATTCCACAATGGTGATTCATCCTTCTCCCTTCTTCACGGATGATAATTATTCGAAGCACTTTCACACCTGCCACTTGGTTCGACGTTACGATGTATTTCATTAAAATGTCGTCGTAGAACATGACGAATGTAAGAGAAGATTCGAGGATTTAGGTAAAAACCAATGTATCTTATAAGCCGCCATTAATAATATCACTGGGAAAAAAAGATTTGATGTCAAACACTACGTCGAAAGTTCTCTATCGATTTCGACAGCCATGTTAGTTTCATCCCCAATTGTCATTTTGACAGTTGCCTGCCTTCGGCGAATTCAAACGAAGGAAAAAATATTTACAAAAGAATACTTTTAATATTTCGACCGAATTTAATTATACCTCTTTTCAATCTTTCATATCGAAATTTGGATGAACCATTTATTACGAATAATACATTTATTTAACGCTTTGTAATCGTTTCAGTTTTATTACTGATCGCATATGTTTAAACGCGGTATCATCGACAGCTTTTACGCGTCTGTTCTAATCCAGACGTTCGGAAAATCACACAATTTATACTCGGTTGGTATGAATTCACACATATTTATTTGAAACATTATGCTCTACTTTTTTTTCAGACGTCTGTCTTTAGTTCTTTCTTTTTTTTCCCCCAGAGGGAGTCACCTTCTTATTGCTATCTATTTAATACTTATCGGAAGATAAAACAGAATTCTAGATATTTCAAGATATCGGTATGAACATTAGTATAAATATTTTATTAAACGCTACTCGTGAATATTATTTAAAAACTTACAATATTATTATGTCGTTATCGTATATGACGTTATATCGTAAATAAATTTTTGTAAGCTGGATATACAACTTTTCTATCGAACACAATTTCTCTATCTAGTTACAGCGTATTTTGTTTATCATTTTTTTCCTTGACACTTTTATGAATTGATATGAATTTAAATATAAAAGATAGTTATATATGAAATAATTTGAAAATAATTGCGATTGCAATTAAGCCTGTTAATCAATTGTTTACGCCACCAAAATATTCAGCATTAAATTTGTTGATTCATTGAATGGACTAGGAAGATTGTTTCTTTTTTATTTATTTAAGTAACTCGATTGAATAATTTCAATTGGGTTTATCATACATACGTACGTGTACACACACACACACACACACACACACACATATATATATATATATATATACATGTACGTATGTATGTGCGATTATAATGTGAGCGTGTGTATATATAAATTACAAGAATGTTGTATTCGGAATAGCATTCACATATTTAAAATATTCATTTACATTTCGCATGCATATGTATATACTAAGCTTATACCACCATCTACATACGATATACGCTATACTAGATTATTTCATATATATATATATATATATATATATACACTCACATATGTATATATGTATATATATATTTTTTTTTTCACGTATATTATAGATAATGTTTTCGCTACACTATTATTCCTTTAAAATGGATACACAATTTGTTGCGTTATTACTGATGTTTTATTTATTTTATATATATATATATATGTATATATATATATATATACATGTATACATGTATGTATGTATATATGTATGTATATATATATATATATATATGTAGACACACGAAAAAATTGTAGAGGTTTTCGATTTTGTAAAAATGACTATTCTTTCTTTTCGTTTAAGCATTCAAGACGTCTCCTTGATTAGGTATCTCGTTATCGAACTCCTCTACGGTTTCAACGCTTCGTTGTGGCGTCGTACCATTTTCCGTAGGAATAATCGTAGACGTTGGAATTATCGTTCCATTTTCGTTTTCTGGAAGAATCATCGTTCCGTTTTGAGGTTTAACGTCGATGACACGTACACGAATGACCGTTCCTTCGGTGTCGTTACCATCGCTGTATATCGTTTCGTTGATCGTCACGACGTGCCCATTGATGATCTATAATTAAACAACATTATTATTTAATCGTAATAATAATAATAATAATAATAATAATAATAATAATAATAATAATAATAATAATAATAATTTACTGATATAAGATATAATCATTGTAGAGAGAAAATTGTTTTACTTTGGTAGTAGAAGTAGTATTTGCTCCTTCAGGAATTTTATTCCAGCGTGTTACAAATCCAGTATTTAACGGGAAACTTGAGGCAATATTGGCCATTTGATTTCTAAGTCGGTTCATCAGATCTGAAAATGCATAGATTAGGGAAAATGATGAAATCTCATTGATACATACTATTATTATATTGGACTCTATGATTCGTGTTGGTTGTATAATAATATTTGTATACTTTTATAAAACGGTATATATCTTCGGTTAACGATTCTAGGTCACTTTCTCGTTTGAATCAACGACGTTTCATAATATCTTTAATATATGCGTTAATATGAGCCTTTATTATATATTATCATAACGTTCGATTACGAAGGATTTTAATCTTTAAGAGAATTCACAAATGCTTTCATTTTCTTGATTTTTATTCGTTATTATGAATTCGTGATCGATCGGGCACGACAATAATTAATCTAAATAAATGTTATCTATTATTAGGAGGTAAAAATTATTATTATTATTATTATATACATTATTTTGCATCGTATCATCTTGTTCCCGATTTTATCGAACGACGAACGTCACGAATAGGACATTGCTTTACGTAATAACGAAAGGAAAGTTAATTCGAACAAGACCGAATCATTTGTTATACCGTTTAAAGTGAAGGGTTATTTTATGAGAAAAGGTGGACGTAGCCGAGGATTGCAACAGGTATATTGCCGGGACATAAGGTAAACGGTGCGATTTAAGATGCATTCTATCAAGGCCATTGTATTAAGAAGAATAACAACATGGTTCACATTGGTAATTCGACTCGAAAATCGAAATAATATAGTAGCCTCTTTGTGATTAGACAAGAAACGTTTTCGAATCTGTTTATGCCGCGAAAAAATTCCAAATTTTTCCTTCGATCGTTTTTTCCGTTCGACATTTAGATTTAGATTTCTTTTTGTTTTTCACTTCAACATTTATTGTTGAATTACTTTTATCATACTTTATCGTTGTTATCAAGATGATTGTACTACGTACGTTTAATAGTTTCACGGTATTCGTTTTACGAGTTTCTCGAAAGGACCCTTTAAAAGATAATAAATTACTCGAATGTCTTTTTAACTCTGCTCGTAGCACGCCATTGCGAATTAATTTCACGGAAGCGCATAGTTGGCGTGGAGCCGACATCTTCAAGCTCGATAATCGCTTCGAGTCGACGGATCTTGTACAATACGTATGTACTTATATACAAGGTGGCCCATTTTAAAACTATTTGCTGGACCAGTGAAATATTTATCGAAACTTTTAGCGACATTGAGAACATTTCTTTTAGTCTATGAAAGTATTTAAATTTCAAATTAACCCAAAAGATTTCAAATTAATACACGCATGCATCTATATACATATATATATATATATATATATATATATATATATATATATATATATATACGCAACAATCATTTTCATTTTTATTTACCATCCGTAAATCGTAATAGTTGAAAAATAAAAGATCTCTAATAAAATCATTTAAACGGTGAACGTCGATTCGTATCGAACGAACGATAGAAGCCTTTCTGTGTCCTTGAATAATAATGGTCAAACTGACGGGCAGGAAATTGGAATCCGCAAAGGCAATTGGTCATTTCTCGGCCGATAACTTTACCTCCTCTTTCTCTCTAACTTTTCACTTTCGCCATTGTTCTATATGATATTACGTACGTCATAGCCAATCAAAATGACCTAGGCAAAATGGCGGGCAACGTCAGGTGAATTTGAATAATGATTCTTTATAAGACTCGATATTACATGAAGGGAACGATTTTATCGAAAATCTCTGTCCATTCATCGAACATCCTTCCCACCGATTTTATCTCATCCTGTTTCCCATCGGATTATTATCCGTTGATTTAAAAAAGACCCAAATTTCACGTAAGATTATAATTTTTCAAGCTTGGAATTAGGCACTTTACTCATTTCTGGGAAAAGTCGTATTACACTTAATCGCGAGAGAGAGAGAGAGAGAGAGAGAGAGAGAGAGAGAGAGAGAGAGAGAGAGAGGAAGAGAAATAAACGAGCCATCAAGCAATAATAGTTGCAATAATACTTCTAATACAGGCTAATGCTGCTTTTCTTTTTGAGGAGACACGAAACTAAATTTGATCAAAGTTGCTTTTTCTTTTCTTTTCTACAAATCCATTGAAGTAATGGTAATATTATGACGCTTCGCAATTGCATTCTCATAAAGAGAATAGTAATGAAATACACTTACCTTGTAATGATTGTCTTAGATAATCGAAATTAACGGTGCTTGGCCTAAATAAAGACCACGATTCGTCGGAATCGGAAGAATCGGATAATCCAGGAATATGTGGTCTGCCGAATATGTCCATCTCGGATCCGGGAAGAACGAGCACCGTATCGACATTTTTTTTCTCGTCGCTTTCTTCAGATGTGTCGAACGCTAAAACCAAACGAAGAAAACGAACGTATTATTATAAACGATTTACACTAAAAATCTACGAAAATCAATAATATAAAAGATCGAAAGAATCGCGTACGGATGTAATAATTAATTTACTTTTTCATTTATTAATCAATTATATTATGGTTTCAATGCTCTCATAATCGACGTCGATAAATAAAGGATCGTATTTACCGATCGTCGATAAAATAGTCATTTCAATCCCAAGAGGCAAACGCGTTGTCGCAAATAGAAGTAAATAAAAAAATTTAGGAGAACAGTTGGTTCAGATTTATGTCAGAATAATATTCTTGGTGGGCGTGCGTTTATTTATTGCAATTTTTTTTTCCATGCAATATTTTAAATTAATCAAAATAAAAATTGGTTCGATAATGGAGTTACAATTTTATTGCAAAAAAATTGTAATTATTGCGACAATTTTGATAAAAATGTCAATGTACTTTTAAGATCAGACCAAGTCGAAATATTTTATTTGAAATCGAGACTCGATTGGTAATCGATCAAATCGTGTATCGTTATATATTAAAGGGATAAAATGTGACGTCTTATTCGCAACGGCTCTAGGAACGTCCCCAAAAAGGTTAGCAACGTGTCTCTTCGATATATGACATGTGGGTGGGTATCGTTCTGGAATTCAGAGCGATCGATAGTGAGTTCCTTAAAAGGAACACATATACACACACACATATATATAAATGTGGTGTGTATGTATCTGTTAGCGGGCGCGCGCGCTCACGGGCGAGCCATACGTTCTCGTCGAAGCTATCCAAGTTCCTAGGGGGATGCTCGAGCGAGTCGCGCGAATTATTCGAATTGAATCGCTCGGATGCTGGATGATTAATGTCATTTCCCATTGAAAAGAGAATGTATTGGTATACGTGACTCTCTCTCTCTCTCTCTCTCTCTCTTTGTGTATATAAGTGTGTATGCTTTTGACTCCCAATAGCCTTCTATCCAACCTGTCAAAATTATTCGGAACGTTGATAGAGTACTTTCCTTATTTATTTCGATACTTGAATTTGCTATTTTTCGTGAGAATTTTATTATAAAAGTGACTTGATCCTGTTATTTTCTTTCATTCATCAATTTCTTTTTTTATGATTTTATATTCTTCTTCTTATTATTATTTTAGTTCCACAATTTACAAGTTTTATAGAAAATTTTATAAATAAATGTTATTATAAAAGTTGTTTCATATTTCCCTCATTTTTTTTTCTTTTTCAAATAACTTTGCATTGTTGTAACAATTATTATTATTTTTTAATTAGGCTCTTGAATTTTTTTATTATAAATTTATAATATAAAAAAAGCTTTCGTATTCGACGAAAAATTGAAGAATTGTTGAAAATCATGAAATCGTAAAATCGTGAAACGATGAAATCCTCTTATTTCCTGGAAATTCAAATCTTCTATTATTCGTTATGCAACAATGTAGGAGGGTGTAGAGAGAGAGAGAGAGAGAGAGAGAGAGAGAGAGAGAGAGAGAGAGAGAGAGAGAGAGAGAGAGAGAGAGAGGAGCTAGATGGTTTCCGTTTATTCGCAACGTTGCTTGATGCGTAATATATTGCTTTGTAAACATTATAGTACACAGGCGGTGTACTAGTCTGAACACTAGTACGTCGAACGATTAAAGCCATGTCAGATCTTGCAAGATAATATTTGTGAAAATTTGGATATCTATGAGGAAGGAATACAATATATATATATATATATATTATATTATTGTATGTTTGATAAGAATTATAATGCTCGATTTATATTAAATGTTATCGATTTGGATAATATTAAACGCGATTGTACGTCTCTCTCTCTCTCTCTCTCTCTCTCTCTTATTCGTCAGATATTATTGGTATATAGGAACGTTGTCTCTCGTCGATCATAATCAGAACGTAGTTACATGGCTGATCGGTTCGCACAAGATTAATATTGTTCTCGTATATACATACAATGCATCTTGTTAATTGATACCTGCCTTTGTGTTCGAAGACGCTTCTCGTGAGAGAATTTATGTATATCCATTCGCGAGTATATTTGCCAATGACAACTATTTAAAAAGAAATCACTTACCGATCAAACTTTATCGTCATAATCAAAACATGGGATCAGATTATTCCATATAAAATTCTGAACAATTAAAATATAAACGTCGTATTGATAATTTCTATCACAATCGACGTATCTATCGTTAATTGTTATAATCGTCGTATTGAAATCGTGTCGTTTTTAAAATTCGATCGACAAATCTGTCAATTTTTGTTTCGACGGTAACAAGTAAATCTACTCTCTCTCTCTCTCTCTCTCTGTTTAACTCTCTTTTGATTTTATTCGCGTTCATTACCGCGAGGGGATTAGATTGACTCAAATTGACTCCTACGTTTCTCCTGCGTCACGCGCAATTGACGACTAAGCCGGCAAATTGGATAATCGCTAGAAGCACTCTGCGAAATCTGCTCGTGTATGTGTATACGTATATCGCAAGTAGTATCTTATAACTTTTAATATTATTTCGTAATTTTTTTCACATTCGTTAACGTGTCGCGTATATGCCTGCGCGTATTATCAAAGATCCAATCGATTCTTATAGAAATGGCTTGTAACGCTTTATACATAAGTGTTAATAAGAGACCATTCTTACGTATAAACATACAGGATGATCTTTTTAAGAAACTTCAATCGTATCGATTTATCGAGATTATTTATTACTAATCTTTTACTTCTTTCTTTCTGTCCCTCTTTTTCAACAAAATATTAAGCGCAGGTTTAACGTGATAAGATCTCTGAAAAAAAAAGGAACAAAAGAAAACAAACGAAAAAAAAGAAAGAGAAAACACGTAGTAGAGGTTCCAGCTGTGTGTTCAGCACCAAGTGTCATTGACTAAAGAATAAAATAGACGACTATGGGGGTGGTGGTAGCGGCTGCTAGTGGCATATCGGCCTTGGCAAAATTCCATTTCCTTTTTTTCTCTCTCTCTCTCTCTCTCTCTCGATAAAGTACACGTCTCTCTAGAAAGTCAGCGCCATTTTTACGAAAGAAAGGTCTTCTTAGCTTCCCTCCTCAATCTTTTACACTCCCCAAAGAGAGGAATAAAATCCATTCCGAGTTTTCATAATTTATATTTTTGCGTCGTTTTTATTATTCTTCCGTATATTTACTTATTATATTGATTCGATTAGAAAAATCTTCTAAACGCGATTGACATAATCTATATATATATATATATATATATATATATATATATATATATATATATATATATATATGTATTATTCGATTGATTAGATCAGAATTCGAAAATTTGTTCAACTTGAATTATCACCCAAAGTCAGTAACTTATTTTTTTTATTTCCCTCTTTTACCATCGGAAAAATCAGGCAAATAAAGTGCATATCTGCCGCCCCCTCCCCCCCCCTCTCTCTCTCTATCTCTATCTCTATCTCTTTAAATCCATGGGAAGGAGAATAAATAAAGCAACGGTAATGTTTATCCGGAAACACTGGGCAATTAATTATTTTCTCGCCTGTACGTTTCGTCAATCAGAGGATGCATTTGAGTGGATGGGGATGGCATGGGAGGGAATTTAATTGGAACGTTGAACGATTCGCTTGAGCACGGAAGTCGAAGCATCCATTTCCTCCTACGGCTTATAGTTTGGCCGAATTAACGGCAGGTAACCAAGGTAATTGGGTCGTACACCATCGACGTCGCCTATGCAAGGATCACAGTAGTTCTGATGTGTTCTACCTTCGATAAGGTATACTAACGATACGATTCTATACGGATGCTTATCCCTCGTTAACCGTATCGAACACCGTAGGCTACTCATATCTAACTATTCGAATTATCTACGCATCTATTTATTATTAATTATTAAGAACGAAGATAATGTACGCACCCACACGTATATATATATTATATACTAAACTCTGTTATACCATATGCAAGCAACACTTTTTTTATGGACCACCCTTGTACGCGTAATACACACGCGTATATAATAGGGTGTGTCTTTTCAGCGATTATATATAATTTTATTTTGATTTTTATTTATTCGTTTTCTTTCAATCAAGGGAAGAATCAGTTGGATTACTGGGAATACAAATCTTAATAATTGTAGGCCTTTTTCCTAAACAAATCGAAACGTACAATGAACATCCCTTTCCACGGTAACTAACAAATTAATTAGAGAACGTTACGTAAATCGTTTCTCCGTTCATTATATAATACTCTAACGATGAGTTAGTAGTTACGTTTAACGTTCACGTTTCCCCTGGCCTTTATCAGTAGTTTGTTCCATCTTCGTAGGGTTATTAATTAGAGAGGATGTAATGCGATATTACCGACCGAATGAGTGTTGTCCCATAGCTAATTACTTGCATCGTTATTAGATTATGTTGTAATCGTATGTTATTAACGAATTACGAAATATTTCTATTTTCTCTTCGGCCATGTTTATATCTGTGTGTTTCTGCACGTATACATATACATAAGAGCTTCCTTCGATGGCTAATCTCTGAATTAAACTCGATATATATTAAGTGCAATGTTCTGTTGTGGTAGTTCCGAATAGAACTACTTTGCTATCTACTAAAGTTGATCCGATCCGATTGGACGAGTAAATGTATCGTTTTCTGAATAAATGGATAAGGGTGCGAGGTCGGCAAAGTAGATCCCTATAAATCGCTAAGATTGAATCTCGATTATTTTTTTTTTTTTTTTTTTTTTTTTCTTTTTTTTTTTTTTTTTTTTTTTTTTTAAGGTCCTTTAATATTGATGAATTATTGATAATTTTTTCAATCGAATATTGCGCCTTTTGCGTATATATCACGTTACTTAAAAATGTCCCTGATACTTACTACTCACATGACTGTTAACAAAAAAAATAAATATTTTTCTCTCTAATATTTAATCGTTCATTAAATCGTGTGGGATAATTCTTTTCGAGGAAATAATTTCGCGCAACAAAATTTCTTTGGTTAATAAAAAGGAGCAAATAAAAAATGTCAAAGTTCTCAAAAAGCAGAGAGAGAGAAAGACCGGTAATGCAGAATGTTTTCTTGTTAATATTTTTAACACGCTCGGTGATTCATTCTCGGTTAAATATAAATGCAGCAGAGAGAGAGAGAGAGAGAGAAAGAGGAAGAGAAAAAGTTTTTGTAACATGCGAGCCATTCACATAAATACACGACTAGAATATGCAAGAGTGGACCGTGAAACAAACTGTCCGAGATTTTCAGACATCTAATTCGATGTTCCACATATAATGTGTATATACTGTGAAAAAAAACAAGAGAGAGGGAAAAGGCTCGTTTGTGGTTTTGGAAAAGACTTAAGTACCGTCACAACGAAACAAAAAAAAAAAAAAAAAAAAAGAAAGGAAGAAAAAATAAATGTCGATATTGTCGAGAGCAAAGCCGGAAAGAGTTGTTCCAAATCCGTCGGTAAAACAGTTTTTCCCCCATCCAAACTCCGTCCTTTGGCAAGTGATCTGACGCGCGCGCGTCTGAGCATACACGTATGCATCTATGCGCCGCATACGCGAGTGTATACGTGTATGATCTAAACGTAACTGCATACTAAACTATAAATATACATACGTATATACGTACACACAGAGTAAAGGGGGACATGGTAAGCGAGGTATTATGAAGCTTGGAATCGAAATAGCGCGCGAAAGCACCTAATACTAGTACGTACTTGATGTCAAAGGCGTAATAACTTGGAAGTACTTGACATTCGTGAATGTGCAACGATCGACATATATGTATGTGAAAGATAGAGAAAGAGAGAAATATATAGACGGAGAGAGGGACGTATAGAAAGGGTCAGAGGTGGTGAAAGCAGGCTTTACGTACACGTGTCTCCGGTTATGTTGCAATTATATGCCATGCATGCATGCATGCATCCAGCTAGCAAACGCGTGCATCTTCCATCTCTGTCTCTCTTGTTTCCTTTCGTGACACGACTTATTGCAAAGTCGGTGTATGAAAACGTCACATGTTAAAATGTCGCCGTAAGAGCTTGTGCCTTGGCTTGACCGATTACATTCATGTATATATATATATATATATATATATATATACATGTACATACGTATTCGTGTTTCTATCGGAGAGATGAGAGAGAGAGAGAGAGAGAGAGAGAGAGAGAGAGAGAGAGAGAGAGAGAGAGAGAGATGAAAGTGTACGAAAGAGAGGGGGTTGGACGGGTGCACGCATGCGTATTAAATTGAAGTTGAAATTCAATGGATATTGCATTTTGTCATGGACGTGGTATAGCTAATAAACTTCTGTTAACGTAACATTATTTTCCATCGTGCTTACTCATTCATTCGCATTGAATAATTTTTTTTTGATTATTTCCCTTTTTTTCTTCGTACACGTATATATATGCGTATGTGTATGTACGAACGAAGGGAGGAGGGCTACAGACCGATCGTTAAAATTTTGTTTGTAGCTTTTATTCGTTAGAAATAATAATTCTATTAGCTACTTTGATGATTTTATAATCGTTTTGTTTAATTGCGTATTTATATTTAAAAACGATTTTTTGTCTGCGCCCGTTTTACTTGGGCTGCCATCAAAATCATTTTCGGTATTTTATATTTCATATCCAAACGAATAAAATAATGTGTGTGTGTGTGTGTATATATATATATATATATATACATATTCCCGGAGGAAGAGAAACTCTTAGGAAAATAATAACGTTTTCTCGTCGTTCTCGTCATCTTGAATTCGTCCTAATCCAAACTCCTCGACGATCGGGATTGCTGACGCGGATTTTCTACGCGGAGGAAAGATATCGTCTATTCCTCAGCTATGCTCGTTACACAATGATCCTGTGGACTAGTTTACTATATATCTATCCCATATTATTATTCAATGCGAGTATCTAGTAAAATAAAGCGAGGGATAAGGATAGAGAGAGAGAGAGAGAGAGAGAGAGAGAGAGAGAGAGAGAGAGAGAGAGAGAGAGAGAGAGAGAGAGAGGGAGAGAGAGAGGAGACTTATTCGTAAGGATGATTTTCTTTGCACGACACGAACAAGTCCTTCGGTGTTACTTCCGACTACGGTCCTCGATAATTGGTAGTCGTTCCACTTGTTCTTCTTCTTCTTCTTCTTACTCGTCTTCATGCTCTTCTACACTCTTTCCAATGGAATTTGTCGAACGGTACTTTTCACCATTTCTTTTTCTTCTTTTTTTGGGTGCTGCTATGCACTAACAACTGCAGTAACGATGACGTAACTAACTTAATTTGCACCAACTTTGAGAACATACACATACATCTGTATGTGTATGTGCGCTTGTATATTATTATTATTATTATTATTATTATTATTATTATTATTATTATTATTATTTATATTAGTTAATTGTTGGAGTTTGAAATAAATGAATATTGTAATTAATTTATCATATTGCATTATATGATGAATCGTATTATTAATTAGAGTATATTAATGCAACATATTAATTAACGTACCATAGTAATTCATTGCATAATATAGATGGTTATATCGTTAAAATTGCCTGATTAAAGTAAAAAAAAATAAAAAAGAATAACAAAAAAATATATATAAATTAAATTTCATCAAGAAAAATGTTTGGCACTTTTTACCATATGTCGGTAATTGTTATGTTGATAGTACAGTTTTCGTATTATCGATAAAAATGTCCTTTAGTTGGATGCAAAATAAGCTTATAACATAATATAAGATTTAAATTTATGTAAAATGCGTTCATACATACATACATACACACACGTATACTTGATTCGCTTATTGCATAAATATAAATTTTTTTTTGTTGCAACATATGGACAATGCGGAACAAAGGATGACATTTATAGGAACGATTGCATTGAACTTGACGTTCGTTACGTTCGAGATCGATCCATTAAGAACGATCAAGGAAAACTTGGAAAACCAGTTTTTCCACTAGGCACGTATAGTGCGTGTTTGTGCGTGTGTACATGTACGTACTTGTAGCACCAAAGGTAGTAGTTTTGCATTTCAGAAAAATAATGGAAAAATATGGAGAGACAGGTAACATGCAACTTGCACATGTATATACATATTTATACATATACCTCAATAAAATAATATTTTCCGGTTAATATTTTTTATATGAAAATTAGTTAAAAAGAGAAAATTATTGTTATATATCACATTGTATATGTATATATTCTATATGTATATTGTTGGTTAATATATTGTAGTAAAATCATTTTTGATGACCTTATCGATATTTGGCGAATCTTTATTTTCTATTAAATATAATGAAACTTTAATAAGCTTTATCTTTCGTATAAATTGACACCAAAATCCTTATCAACATTTAATTATTTCGAAAAGAATCGAGAGATCAAATAGGATTGGCCGCGTCTGAAAAATCTAAATCCAGGGATTTTACTTTTCTTTTATTAGACACACACATACGCGCGCGCGCGCGCGCGCGCACACACACACACATATCGTGTAATAAAGAACATTGAAAAAGTTGCATTTCATATACCGTTACTATTATCATTACTATTGTTATTATTATCATTCTCTCCTTGGCAAGATAAGTTATTACAACTACTCGTCCTTCGAATCCCTTATATTATAATACATAGACGTATACAAGAAAAATCGTCATATCCATAACAATTTTCTATATTCGATTGATAAAAGCTTTTCTACCATCGAGAGACGGCAAACGTAGGAGAAGAGGAGACGGAGGTGGAAAGTTTGGGGAAAATATTGAATTGACGATAAATAGAACGGAGAAAATATATCCGTTCTCTATAAGACCGATAAGAACTTTTCTTTCTTTCGTTTATTTCATGACGACGATGTTCAATTCGATTTCCAAATTCCCTTCTCTTTTTCGTAAGACAGAAAAAGATCCACACATAAAATATATATATATGTATGGTATATATGTGTATATATATGTACGAGTAAGATAAAGAGAAATTAATTAATTAATTAAATAATAGATTGATTCATTTATGTATTTAAAAATCGAATTAAAGACCAAAGAGGGAGGATGGATAATAGCAACATAAATTTAATGTCGTAGTTATAACAACATCATTTTCTGTGTTCTGGAATGCGAAGAAAATTTAATTAAATCTTTTTTGTCTTTCTGTCTCTCTCTCTCTCTCTCTCTCTCCCTCTCTCTCTTACATACATGTTTCAAGCACGTTCAACAAATATTTTTACGAATAATGCCACGAACCATGGCGGTACGTGGTTTTACAGAAACACGATATTAACGTGGCCAGTAATTTTCACAAGAAAATACGTTTCTTCTCTCGTCTTCCTACCCGCCGAAAAAAAAGTGTCATATATATATATATATATATATATATATATATATATATATATATATATATATATATATGTATACACGTCCACAGGGTGGGCCAAAAGTTTCTAGGTGATTTAAAAAATCAGTCCCTTTTTACGAAACCTCTTAGAGGAATTTCCGTTTCGGATCGTTAGACTACAAGTCCCGCAAAATGGAGTCAATTTGAAATTACTACAATCACCTAGGAACTTTTGCTCCTAATCGAGTATATATATAGTATATAGATATAGATGTGAATTTGATTACTTATACGTATTAATAATATGTATATGTATTTATTTTTGAGAGGATCGAGTTATATGTTTGCAGTAGGGCATTCACTTTGTTGGTTGTCGGCATGCATCACTGATCATGTTCAACGTCCTACGGAAATCCTAATTACTGCATTTAATCCAGGCTCACTTGATTATTATACTTAAAAGGTTTGTTACGTTAACGTAACGTATTTTCGTTGGGGTCAATAAGATTCCATTTTATAGGGGAAAATTAAAAAGAAATTTAAAAAAATTATTGAAGTTTATATAAGATATAATGTTTGACTATCAACTCTTTCTTTCTTTCTTTATAATTTCGTTCATTTCGTAAGTATTAAATTTGGAGAATAGATTGGAAATGACAAACTTGAATCGCTGTAGGTGCGTCTTTTCCTTTCGTTCTTTTTTTGTTTTCTCATATCGCTTTGAAACATTTTCATAGGACTCGCGAGAGAGCAAGTTCGAAGTATCTTTTCACTTGGAAACATTGAAGAGCACTCGTGTCCGGAAAGATACTTTTCATGGTACGTTATCGAAAGTCGTAAAAGCTCTGAGAATCTCAGAGCTTTTCCATGATTCTGGATAGTAGGAATGGCAGTAATGTATTTATCGTGCTGGTGACCATCAGTTTCGTTGGAGTATGCCACGTCGAATTTCTAACCGGTCAAAGAAACTTATGCGACTGCACTCCCATCCCCTGCTAACAAATACGAGCCATTTATCTGTACGTGTGCACGTACAGAGTGGCCCGTATCATTCATAAACGGATACGGTTTTGTTTATCAAAAATTGTCAAAATTAAATAAATTTCTTTTTTATTCGATAATTGATATATCGAAATATTGTCATCTTATTATTTTATAAAATGTTGCAAATTATATTGATCACTCGGTATATCAGTGTAAATGACATAAGTGACCAAGATTGCCAAAATTTGTTTGTAAGTTTGATTATTTTATAAGATCTTTTCATTAAAATATATTTATTTGCAGATAGAAACGAGTCACCCTGTATACGAGGATGCACTCGGTAAACGTTATTTAAATGCAAAAGCGAAGTGGCGAGTTACTTGGAACGAAATTGAGGTAGTATTTGAGGTTAACTAGCTTTACGGTGGAGAAATGGACGGTCAGCATCTTTAACGAGATCACTCGGCTCTTCTGTACGTATAATTGGAGTCGTGTTATTTATTTATCATTTTTTCTTCGTTTTTGCTTTTTTTTTATTTCTTTTTTTTGTTTTTTTTTTTTTTTTTTTTTTTTTTTTTTTTTATATTTTTATATCGAACGAACGAACGAACGAACGAACGAACGAACGAGAACGTTTTTCTAACGGAAAATGCCAAGCTAATTATCGACCATGCAAAGCGTTTGGGAAACGAAGTCACGCGAATTCAACATGGACGACGATGGACGACGCAGTGGAAGCTCGTTGGTTGATTCGACTCGACTTCCTGACAACTCATGCATCCGGCATAGCAGCATGTGTTGAAAGTCATATAACGGTACGACAAATGTCGTGAATCGAATCCAAATACGTTATATACGTAAGTAGCTTGCTCTTCTACCATAAAAAATTGATGGGCAAATTTTCTTTTTCTCTTCTTTCCACCAAAAATTGGAACTTGTTTATCGACGTAGGAGTCGAACGTACGATTCATTTAAATATTATATTGAAAAAGTATTAACAATATCATAAATTATATACTTGTAATATACGTGATAAATACAACAAGAAAATATTGTCAATGCTTTTTGTTTGCGTACATATCTGTCTTCATTTGCATTTGAATTTTGCCTGTATATGTGCGCGCGAAAGAGAGAGATGGTGCGAGAAAGCTATTCGACGAGTAAAAGCATTTCGTATGAGAAAACTTTTGGATCCATTTGTGGATTTATGTGCGAGTATTATGCGTGGGTCTACGTATGAACTATATCAATCGATGTGAATACCCGTTAATATGTGTATAAGTTGGTGTGAATATATGAATGAAAAGGGTTTTGCTTATTGAACGATGACGAAATATTAATGGACATTTGCCTCTTCGGTAGAACTTTTTAAAGAGGTTATGAATCCAAGACGAGGCCAAGTCGAAAAATTTATTTCATTTTCTTCGTTTCCTCTTGTACGTATATATATATATATATATATATATATATATATATATATATATATATACATAAATGTGCGTGCGTGCGTGTGAGACTGCCTGTACATATATGTGTGTGTGTGTGTGTGTGTGTATTTTATCTCGGAGCTCGTGGAAGTCGTGAGAAAGGAAAAGAATTTTATAATTGGACGCCGAGGGCCACTCTCTTTTTCTTTCTCTTTTACTTGCTGTCGGTTTCGAAGTTTTCGAGACCCGCCATTCGAAAAAGTTAAAAGAAAAGTTTCAGCGAATTCAAAGATGGGGGTCTCGTACTTAAGACGGCCTTACAAACCCGTCGACCGTTTCAATTTCGTTTTCTTTAGGAACCATGAAGCCTCTCTCTTCTCGCCAGAGAATTTTTCTTGTCTTTCCTTCTTTCTGTTTCGTCCTTTTTTAATTTTTCGCTTTGACATTACTAATAATTATTTGTCAAATATAATATTACAATCGATAATAGGTAGAAAAAAAATCTCTTTAATTTGCCTTATCATATCGATCACTTTTTCACGGTTCTTTTTTTCCTTATTTTAGAAGGGGAAAAGGAAGTTACGTGTATATCGAGCGATGAACGTAACGAACCGAGTAAGCCAGACTACAAGACCATACGGAAAAAGGTTTTCTACCCTCGAAAAGTTTCATTTATCACGAGAAGGAGGAGACGAAGACGAAGAGAAGGATGAGAAGCATAAGAAGCAGAAGATATCCTCTTTCTCCTCGAGCAGTAAGAACTCGAGCAGTACCGTTCATATTAGTCCGAGGGAAAAAATTCAATCTAAATGGGAACGATTGGCACACGTACGATAAACAGAGCGTGATTGACGTACGTGATTCCAGTTCCTTCTATATCCCTCTGGCCATTTCTGGGGACCACCAATACATTCAAACGCCGAGAGAAAAACGGAATTGTTAGCATTATCCTGTTTATTTATTTCCCTAGATCTATCACAAAAAAGTTGTATCACAATTTCATTTAGTTTTCTAATTATTTTTAGGCGCAAGAAAGTACGATGTATGAAAAAATAATATATATATATATATATATATGTGCACACGCACACACAGAATATATAGATATTCTTGGATCATGCGAAGCATAGATCATAGATTACATAAAGCGTATCATTTCTTTTTCCTATACATTTCTTTTCCCATTTATCTGCTACGTTTGCCTTTCCACATATAAAAAGAATGAAAAGGTAAAACGTATAAAAGTTTCTCATGTGGACAGAATAGTCAACGTGCAATTAGATTCAAGGCATTTATTCTATTAATAAAGAAATTAGTCACGTGTTACGACTGCATTTGAAACGACGCGTTTTCCAATATTCAAAAGCTTCGGCTAGTGCGTGCCCCTTGGCACGATCGAATGTATATGTGTATATATATATATATATATATATATATATATATATCTCGAAATAAGTACACGGATGGAGAGAGGGAGAGAAAGAGAAAGGTTTCAAGCCCTCTCTCAACCTTAGTGACTATCATATCGGGGAAAAATAAACGGAGCGTGTACGAAGAAACGATTGTGTGGATATATCTACTAAACGCTTCTTCAGATTCGCGAAAAGACCGAAAAGCGCTGTCAACAAAACAATAACTAAACAATACCGTCTTCTCATTCACGTTCAGTTATATCTTCCGATGCAAGCTACATGTGTATTTTTATAAAAATCGAAGAGAGAACCTTTCCATTTTATTCTCCTTTTAAGATGTCATGCGTTTGCAAAATACATCGTGTGTATATATATATATATATATGTATGTATATATCATAGATTATATATCATCGCCATTAGAAAAGCATAGAAAAAAGTTAATATATCTGTCTGTATAAGAAAATAAAGGTCGAACGAATCGAAATATATTTTATAGATGGAGACGTTCGTTATTAGATCGAAACGGCCACTCCTTTAAATTTGAATTTAATCTTCTCCACTTGTTCGCGAATCGTTAAGTCTTACGAGACTTAAATTAGCTTCCAGTCGATACACACATATCGTTGTCGTTCTCTTCTATAGTTTCGAAAGGTCACTTTCCTTTGTTAGCAACTATTCCATGTTAACGTTCTATAGATCGTTCTCGAAATTGTTCGTCGATATATTCTCGTTTTTAAATCATACACATTTTTTCCTTCATTACGTACAAATAGAATATAACCTACATTTGAATATCTTTGTTCAAAACGTACATATATTTAAATGTCAAAGGATAACCTTTCGATCTTATTGTTTATACTACGTTGAAGTATTCAAGCGAGAGAAACGACGTATCGATCTATTTCCGTTCGCAAGACTAATCTATATATAGCTATAGATAAACACACACACACACACACATATTTATAATACCATTTTTTTCGTTTCGCTGGGCCAAGACAGAGATAAGAAAATTATCGATATAAAGCCGAGGGAAGAAAAGATTTAATAAGATATATGAATCATCGACGGATTTTTAGGTAAAAAATTTAACGAAGAAATCCAAGATCTTAATAATTTGCGACCATTCGAGTTTATAATAAAATATGAGGGAAGATGAGGTAAGTTCGATCTTACTCGATTGGCAACAATGAGGCGGAAAAATTCAAATTACGATCAACGATATCAAAAAAATACGCAAAGGGAGAAGAAGAAGGTGAGAAAAAAAAGTAAACACGAGGAAATACTTGTTGATCAGTTATCGCAACAAATAATTTCAAGAAAGCTGACTCGAATTGACAAAATTATGTTTTACTCACCGGGAAATGCATAGGAAAATGCAAGGAAGCACGTAACGACGATATAAATGTTAAAAAGGAGCTTCATGGTGTCGTTGTTCACTTATTGAGGAAAAAAAATAAAAATAAATGTTAAAAATACAATATAAAAAAAGAAGACCCTTTCGAAGACGAAACTCGTTAAAAAAAAAACTCTAGCGAAGTTGTTTCGAGAACGGTGATTGAATTCGTACTGGCGAATGAGAATTACTAGTGGTAGTAGTAGTCGTCAGTCGAGTTCTCTCGGCTTTAGAGCCCCCACAAAACGAACGACTACACAACACGTTGGCGAAGGAATCAAGGTCACTCGCTCGCTATACTCGCTTGAAAACAACGCACGCTCTTGTGTCGTAGAACGCCGTCATTTCGCGAGACTTTTGTCTCGGCTCCGCGCGCCTATACTCGCTCGTCGTCGCGGTCCGCGACTGTCGGCCAATCGGCTTACCGCTACCGACCGATCACGTGACCCTCGCTGAGTCACGTGGCACTAGCTCGCCTCGAGCCCCTCTCATTTCGTCTCTTGTCGTTCTTACGGACGGTTGCATCCTCTCCTTCCGCACGCTTTTTCTTTAATACCTTTTCTTTTTTTATTCTTATTTCTTTCTTTCTTTCTTTCTTTCTTTCTTTCTTTCTTTCTTTCTTTCTTTCTTTCTTTCTTTCTCAGTCGACGTTACTTCATTCGAGTATTTATATATATACACATATGTATATTTTTTGTTTAACATCTTCTCATTATACATATATATGTATGTATTTTCTTGTGGCATACTTTTTGGCACTTTTTTCTTTCTACCTCTCGATGGCTGTTTAGGTTATAGTAAAATTTGTCACTTGTTATAACTCTTTTTCTTAGTAGCCCTGAGTTTTCTTGAAAAGATAAGAAAGTAAATTTATATTTCGGTATATGATCTCGACTAATTATAGAATTGTGATTCATGAGCGACTAGAGCGATAACGAGCAGACCTGTAAACGCTACTACGAAGAGCTTGGAGACCCGTGAGAACACAATGGTGGATTGGGAAAATAGTTAAGAAGAAAACATTGTGAGATTCTACGACGTAGTATCCTTTCTTACAGATGCACAAAAGGTTTTATAACTCTTTCATCGATCCAATAAATTTTACTTTTAACAATTTTATTCATGTCGAATATAATTAACTATTTAATTGAATATATTTATCAAATTGACGATGCATTATTTTTATGTTATCTGTAGGTTATTTAAAGATCCGATCACGTGTATATTAATATAAGCGGTTCAACGGTCTCAAATTTATTCCAGTGGATCTCAATTTAGAACGAAGTACATCGACAAAGACATTTGATTTCATTTTTTTCGTTTTTCTTTCGTGTTTTTTTTTTTTTTTTTTTTTTTTCAAATTCAATTAACAGAGCAGAGTGTGAGAATTGGTCACGAAAGTGACATTAATACACTCCGTCGGTAACACAGAGACCGTACGAAAGCCATAATCCATGAAAGTTAATAAGACGAATGAGCGGATGCTCGAGTTAAATCGATCGTCATTTCACCTTTGTGTTTGAGAATATTTCACTTTAAAGAATATCACCGATTTAATGTAATAATTATCGCTCAAACTTTTTTATACTTTAAGTTATATAATATCAATTATATATTTATTGTATATTTATAGTTTGCGTATCATTATACTATTAACAGCAATCTTGATACGGTTGAAATGACAAAAATGTACGTGCATTGATAATGTCGTCGCATGTCGAATTCATTCTGAAAATTTATTTTTTTTCGTTTCGAATTTATCATATGCATACGTGTTTTTTTCCTTTAAAAAAAAAAAAGAAGAAAAAGAAAAGAAAAAAAGGAAACAAAAAGAAGGAGTATGTTACCAGTCAGTAATGATAATAGTCATTAACTACTTATTATTTTTATCATATCGCCTTGAAATAATCAGTTAATGATTTTCATGTGCTTTTACATTCATCTGCGTCGTCGTTAACGTGATAATCACTATTACGTGTCCATACTTACGTGTTTTTTTATTTTCTATTTCCCGTTAGATTTTTAAAATGTTGGAACGTTTTTCCTTAAACTCTGCCAATAATGTGTACTGATATTTGCTGATTTCTTCGCAATAATTAACACCTTTTCGTCAATTCTGTATATCTGAGAAATGGAACCTGTACACATTATAGAAGATAACTGTATATTTTTTTTTCTTTTTAATGTTTACATCACGAACTGTATATATACACACGCACGCACGCACGCACGCACACACACACACACACACACACACACAGTTTACGATGTATGTGCCATCACAGATGAATATTTGGATACCGATGATTTCCATTGCAAATTGTTAGTATCGTAAACGAATGCGGAATTAGAGGTAAACACGGTATTAAAACGAGCCGTTACGAAGCTGTTCGAATAACGTCATGGCTTTCGCGAGATACCAACCCCACTCGTTATAAGCACCGAAATACAATCCCTTTCTCTTTTATTTATTCCTTTTTATCTTCATTACTTTTTACAATCTTTTTTGTTTTATGAAATGCAATATCTTTTGTTAAAATAAATTTTCTCTTATAGCGTAGTTTGAACGCTATTCATTTAATTGTTAAAATATTTAATCAATTTTTTTTTGCTTAGTATTATTTGATTTTAAACATTAATTTTTATCTTTTTCCAAGAAAAAATAAAAAATGAAAGTACAGTCGGTAAAACAGAGACAGGATGCGTTGAGATTTAAATTCTTTCGCTTGACTCAGCATGTTCGAACTAAAGGATTGGGTTGATGCGGCGGCGGGGGGGTTTGAGTGTAAGCTCCTTCCCGCTCTCCCGCCAACACCC
>NC_140827.1:4420000-4475000 GCF_050613455.1 Vespa mandarinia | reverse complement strand
TCACATTCTATAGCAATTGTCTTTTATGGAGTTTCATTTGCTACACTATCTGCATGGTGTGTACGAATGAGTTTATCTTTAAGAAATTTTAATTAAATTACAACCGGTATAAGAAGTTTGATATTGATTTGAATAAACTGTGTATTGAATACATAAATTATGATAGATTACTCATTATACGTATGCATAGATACATTTTTCTATATTTTACATTTTATTTTAGTCTAGAATATTAATAATATTTTGGAATGTTCTCTGCTCATTATTAATCACGTTCAACTAATTTTTGGATGTACCAATTGTCATGTACTTTCTGCTGCTCTTTGTATTCATCGTTCAGAAATTTGAATTAAATTAGAGCTAATATAAAAAATTAGCCATTAATTATAAAAAAGACTGTCGTGCTATACGGCTTGATGTGCTTATGTAATTATTTATTTTAATTTTATCATAGTTTTATAAGCTCTATTGTAATATCTAGAGATCTTTTTAGCGTTCTTTTTTTTTTCTTTTTTAATTATTATTAAAGCATAAGAAAGATGTAAATTGTAAATTTTAGATCTGTTTTTGTATTTCTTTTTGCAATGATAACATATATTTAATTATAATATACGCGCTCAGATATTATTTGTTCGAGTAGAAGGTCACATCTAAGGTCTCAAAAGATTAAATAGTCAATTTGAGAATAAATTTTGTCAAAGTTTACTCGGAGACTGGTACCGACGAGAGAGAAAAGACAAAGACAGATAAATTGCGCGATGTCCCAAGCGTTGATTCACTCTTTGCCTTGTCATATAATTGTTAGTTGCCATGATTGCGTAGAGCAAATCATACACGCGCGCTTGTATACGCGAAGGAAGGCATGACGTTTATGATTTGTGGACTTACTTCGATTTCTTTTTTTCCTCGATTCTTAATTTTGAAGAAAATTACTCGGTAGAATATTCCATTATTCGTTGTTGTTATTTTTCTCCTTATCATATTTTTACATTTATTTTCTAATTTCTTTAATAATATTTTTATATTTTCTATTACTTTTTCTCTCACGTCGTTTGTTCTTTTCTTTTTTCTATATACCTTTTTACTAATATTCTTTTATTTTCTATTATCGTTATTCGTTTGCAATAGTTCTTCTTATTACTATGTTTTAATATTAATATTATTAATCACGTTTTTACTGTCTCTCTCACACACACGCGCATACATATTTGAATAACGAAATAGACATATGTGCACATATGTTATATGTGGATACGTGATGATAAGTACGTATCGGCGTATTATTCATCATCTTTTTTAAGCATTTTGCTTCTGAGAAAACCAAATATGATATCACCAAAGATATGGCATAATTTTCTTTATGATAATATTTTGTAAAGCGCTTGTCGACTACCAGCGCATACTAACAAGAATCATTATGGAACATATGAGTCAGTTGCAAAGTGCTATTATGTCGAGTCACGTAAAATATGATTAGACATTTGTTCTTTATCTTATTCTAGAACTTAATATGAATTAGTATGAATTTAGCGAGAAAGTCGATTGATTTGATTGTTAACCTTGAAAACATACATCTTGGGCCGCTATGCATTCATTCTTGCTAGTCTATAATATGCCCTGTTGAGGACAAATCATTGAAGAGTGAAACTTGCTACTGCAATTGCAATAGGAATTTCTGCTCAGAAAAATTCAGGAGAAAAAAGAAGATAAATGAAAAAAGGAAAGCAAAGTTGAAGCAAATTTAATTTATTTTTTATTTTTGTTTTCTCTCTCTCTCTCTCTCTCTCTCTCTCTCTCTCTCTCTCTCTCTCTCTCTCTCTCTGTGTCTAGTGTGCAGGTTCGCTAGAAAAAAGCAATCAGCACAGTAGCGAATGTAAGTAGAAGGAGGAAGGTATCACCCAGTGACCCTATCGTGTCTGGTTGCACCAGGTACAAGTTATAGATTACTTTGGCGAGGAGTACGGTTGCTATAGCTGCGGATAGGGAAGCTCTCTTTACCAGCCATGTGTGGTGGTTGCATTCGAAGAAAGACTCCAGTCCAATCTTGAGTGGCTATCTCGAGTTAGATCGATTCGAGTGTGACGGTAGTGGTCATTGGATGAGATCCCCCGAAGTACTATACGAGTTTTTTCTTTTCTTTTTTTTTTTTTTGTCTTTTTTTCTTTTCTCATCTTTCGAGAACGAAGACATATTTCCGTGTCCGAAAATGTCTAGGGTTAGTGGTCGGTCTTGATTGTATTCGAAAAGATCCGAGCGAGATTCGAGCGATAACCTCAGCCAGTGTTACTTCGACCCTATAAGAAGAAAAGGAGGAAGAAGAAGAAGAAGAAGAAGAAGAAGAAGAAGAAGAAGAAGAAGAAGAAGAAGCCAAGTTGTTAAGAGAATGCCTGAATGGGTGGTGTGTGTTCATGGAGATCACGAGGAGTAGACCAGGTCAACGTTGACTCGATCTTGGATCGCGTGATAAGCCA
The DNA here is from genome assembly GCF_050613455.1 of Vespa mandarinia. Lineage (NCBI taxonomy): Eukaryota > Metazoa > Arthropoda > Insecta > Hymenoptera > Vespidae > Vespa > Vespa mandarinia. Next base: position 4,472,529 of record NC_140827.1, on the reverse strand, counting down.
GGCAAGCAACCAAGATGATTGTTTGCTCTATCGTCTAGCAAATTACAAGAAGGGGGGTGAATTGATAGAGGCATATAATTTGGGCGGTCAGCTGGAAGTGGAGAAGTTGATGAGAGAACAGTTTGGTATATTGATGTATGGCGATGGTAAAGGGCAGTTAATCAATCGTGCCGAATACTTACGTTGGAAATTTCGCGATAGGGAAGAAGTGATATTACCGATAGAAGCATCCTTGGTACGTTTTGATCCTTTGGCAAAGTGGAAAGATCACGAAGCATGCTGGCAAATGCAATATCGCGGATCCCTGGGAGAAAGTTTATTACACGTACTGATAATATGCGACACCAGGATGCATACCAGAATCGCTAGGATTCTACTAAAGTGTTTTCCAAGATTGTCCATTGACGTGGTAGAAGGTGAAGAATATCTCGGTGCCAGTCCGCTTCATCTTGCCATTGTTTATAACAATAATGAACTGATACAGGATCTGGTAGATGCCGGTGCTATCGTTTCTCAACGTGCCATAGGTAGCTTTTTCCTTCCTAAAGATCAACAAAGATCAAATCCAGCGAGGAATACCGATTACGAGGGTCTCGCTTATCTCGGCGAATACCCACTTGCTTGGGCTGCTTGCTGCGCTAACGAGAGCGCCTATAATCTTTTGCTCGATGTCGGTGCCGATCCTGACAAACAGGATTCTTTTGGTAACATGATATTGCATATGGTCGTTGTTTGCGACAAACTGGTGAGTTATAAATTCAAAATAATATTTATAAAGAGGATAATAAAGGAGCGACATCTTTTAACAAACATTCAGAAAAAAAAGTGTACATGTATAAAAAAGACAAATTTTTGTTACGCATGTCGGTGAGATGGATTATTCATTTTTATTTTTTAAATTAACTCGCGAAAGTCCAGTCAGGGAATAAAAGGGCTGAAATTCGATAGCTGAAGGCCATTAGAAACGAAACAATCCACGTAATATCTACCTGCGAGAAAATATCATTTTCAGAGTAGCTCATGCTCGATGAGAGCTTGCGCTAGGACGGCTTCATTCTCCGACCGTTTAAAAGCTTTATCATTTAATTAATTATTCGATTAATACGTACCGATGCTATTTCTAGAGATGAGACAAAGGGAAAGAGACATTCTTTCGAAAATTAAATACACATTGAAAGATCACATCGAACTTTGCATTCGAAACGATAATTCGGTGAATAATGAAGAATAATGAAAAGAAGGATATTAACGGATAGAACTTTTCTTTTTTTTTTTTTTTTCATTTTTTTTTTTTTGTTTTCTCTACAGTGTAATGGATATCCCAACTATTTTATAACGCTCTCATTATTCATATATTATGACTAATAAACAATTCGAAACACAAGGTTTTTCCTGTCCGGGTTATACCAACGTATTAATATAGTTTAGAGCAGGAATATGACTTGGTTCCGGAAACTCATCACTGACCAATTCTGCAACACAAAATATAGATATCTGTATCTATGTCTTTATTACGCGCGCACACACACACACACATATATATATATATATACATAGTTTGATCACATCCAATATAGGACATGTTCGGGTATGCTCTACGACATCCGAAGCTTCCAGCTCGCAATGGGATTCTAAATACCGCTGGTCTGTCCCCGTTGACACTAGCCTGCCAGCTGGGACGTGCTGAGGTCTTTCGAGAGATGCTGGAACTGTCAGCACGAGAGTTCTGGCGTTACAGTAATATCACCTGTTCGGCGTACCCTCTTAATGCACTCGACACGATCCTGCCCGACGGTGGAACAAGTACGTCGTAAAGCTAATCGAATTACACGCTTACGAGAATCGCGATATCTGTCTCTCGCTCTGTGTGTGTGGGGAGACAAGGACGTTCAAGAGAGATCTTACCGACTCTGGCTCTAGCACTAGCTCTAGCTTTCTCTCTCTCTCTCTCTCTCTCTCTCTCTTTGGCATATTCCATCTAATTGCTACGACTTAAGATCGAATGCCATGAACTGATTCGTGATCTAGCTCTTCTGGTATGTCGCATAGTTTCTAATCTGGACCGATTCGTGACTTTTGTCGAAAACAACTCGGTCGAGAAAGTAGAAAAATTAATGAAATCGATAAGTAAATAACAGTGAAATTTCTACGTGGTAGAGATAAGAAGGGTAAACTGCTAGTTAATTTAGTGGAAAAAGTAATGCCGGCAAAATTCAAGCATGAAAAAATGAGAATAAAAATAAGTGGATGGACAAAATGGAAATTAATCTCATCACGAATGTATTTGCTATCTTAGTAGAATGTTGCCCAAAAAAAGAAAAACAAATAAGAAAGAAAGTGCTATTTTTCTTTTTGGTAGGTCAAAAGTTTCTAAGCGATTCTACGAATCGATTACTCTTTTTCCAAACCTAACTCGATGAGAAGTCTCGAAAAAGAGTAATTTATTTTTAAAATCACTTAGTAACTTTTGGCCCTTACCTCGTAGAAAAAAAATGAACTAGAGACTAGTGTGTGGTAAATGTAAATTTTTTTTTCTTCTTTTCTTCCTTTTTTCTTTTTTTTAACGGGATGAAAAAGTTCATCGATCGAGTCGAATTAATCGGCTGATATAAGCGAAACTATGGAAGGTATAGTAGGATACATCTGTCTTCTTCGTTGAGACGAGTTTTCTGACTGGACTTCGAAGAGATCCTTCTCCTAAAGTGATGGTACGGGGATACGGGAAGAAGGGTCGTTGTAGGATGCAATTACGGGCATTTAACGAAGTTTCGAGATTAGCCGCGGACTCTCTGGAGCTCGCGTTTCATTTAGTTTCGGAATCCATTATCCCTCTTACCCTTTTCCGATCCTGAACTGAACCTATTGTCGTTCGATCCTATATCTAGATAGACAGATAGATAGATAGATAGATAGATAGATAGATAGATAGATAGATAGATAGATAGATAGATAGATAGATAGATAGATAGGTAGAAGAAAGAGAAGTGAGTTGGGAAGTGATCGTTGGAGCGAATTCAGTAGCTACTACTATCGACTTTTGGTCCGATTGCTCGCTCCCTCGCTACTTGCCCCTTCTCTAATCATTATCAATAGAGTTTTAAGCCAACTTAACCGATCTAATTTTATCGTCATTATTATTTAATTAAAAACGTTTAGAGACGTCCAAATATATAGGTGTGTATACCATGTATATTAGCCGATATATCGAGGAATTTTTATTTATTTATTTAATGCCGTCGATGAATATCAGCGTTACGCTTATCATATATTGTACGTGTTAATATTATCGCTATTGTTGTTCACGTTTTTACCCAGCCATCGATATCATCTATGACAAATTGTTGTTAAATTTTTAACTTTTTTCCCCACTTTATCGTAATTTATCAGTCATAATATATTATTTATTAGAAAAGCGAGTTATCGATCGTATAATACGATTAATGTCAAACGTGATCGTTTGACTTTTATAAAAGTTCATTAATTCTATCATAAAGTTACTATTAGAACAAAACCGAAATTCAATTAAAATCGATCTATTGTCAACATCTTTTAATTTCATTAGAGATGAATTGTGTTCCAACATGTTTCGTTAGAAATTAGGTATAACCGAGAGAAAAAAATGAAATATAATTGATGGTATAAAATTGACCGAACCAACGGGAAGAAAAAGAAAGTAAATAAAAAAAGAACATGATGGCGTGTCGATTAAATCCATTTTATATTTTTTCGACCGTTCGTAGGAACAATAGAGGTGTCAAAGGTAAAAAATGAAAGAGAGAAAAAAAATCAAAAGCGTTTGACCCGTTGAAGTGAGGAGAGGTGTTGTAAGGGTGGTGAGGAGCTGCCTGAAGAGGTGGATGAGGAGGAGGGACGGGGACGAAGGCAGGGATTGAAGGCAGTGAAATTGAAAATTTTCGTGTACACTCGAGCTGCCGGCAAAAGCAGCAGCTTTGCTTTGCTCGAGTGATTAAGGATCCTAAGGACACGCTCGGCGCAAGGACTTGACGGAAACTTCTTCCATGTAGTCGCGAGCGACAACGCCTCTCTTCTACGAGATATCGATCGCGATATAACGCTAGAAAAGGACAAGAAGGAGGAAAAAGAGAGAGAGAGAGAGAGAGAGAGAGAGAGAGAGAGAGAGAGAGAGAGAGAGAGTAGCCGAGGGAATCTTGGCTCGAAACGAACGTGCTTAATATTTCAAGAAGACGCGAGACAACGAGACTAACTATTTATGGTAAAATATATATCTCTCTTCAAAGTTTATTAATCATCCATCTTAATGTTTCATATTGTTATCTATTATCTACGTTGTATCATAATCTGGTAAATCAATAATTTTGTTACGATCGGAATTAAGAGGGGAAAAAAAGAAGAAAATGAAAAGATAAATTTTTCCAACAATTTATCATAGGTATATCAAAGAGGTTGATCTAATGGTTTTAATAATGGTAAAAAATGTATAAATCTTAAGTTGGAAGCCTAGGAACTTTATTAATGTGATAATTAATGCACGCATAGGTATGGAATAGAATGAGATTCTAATTCGTGGACATGTAATAGGCTGTCGTCGAGAAAGGAGAAGTCATAATCATCGCGGTCGCGGTTCTCCCTAAGGCCTCGAAACCTCGAAGCCCCCGAAAAGCGATGTTTCATTAACCCGCAAACGGTCCCCATGCCGAATTTCTATTTCAGACTGGAACTCCGCCCTATTCATCATCCTGAATGGTACGAAGGAGGAGCATTTGAACATGCTGGACGGCGGTATTATTCAGCGATTACTCGAGGAAAAATGGAAGACCTTTGCCCGAGTAAGTATTATTATACTTAAAATAAACAAAAAGGTATACACAAAGAGACGACAAAAAGTAACGAAAAAAAAGAAAAAATAAAAATGAAATAAAAAAGAAAAAAAATAAAAGAATAAAAAGATTCCCTATCGAGTCAAATGTTCCATCGTCATCGTCATCGTCATCGTCATCGATTTTATTCATTTGTTCTTTTTTGCAATTTATTATTCGTAATGATAGAGAGAGAGAGAGAGAGAGAGAGAGAGAGAGAGAGAGAGAGAGAGAGAGAGAGAGAGAGAGGGAGAGGGAGAGGGAGAGAGAGAAGGATAAACCTAGGAAAGGGTAGACATAGAGAGAGATCGATTTTCGCTTAGCGTCACTTTCACGTAAGAGTGTCAGAGGGTGGCGCAGTGGGGGAGGGGGTGAGTCTGCGTTCTGCATGGATATCATCGCAAGAGATAGAGAGAGATGGACAGACATAGATATATACAGGGTGAGCCAAAAGTTCCTGGCTGATATTAAAAAATCAATCATTCTTTTCCGAGACTTTGTACAGACTTTTTTGCAATTAGGCTTGTAACTTTACTTTAGTTAGGCTTATAGTTTTACAATCTGAAATAACAAAATTTTACCTAGAAAATCCTCGAGAGAGGATAATTAATTTTTTAAAATCATCTAAGAGCTTTTATCTCACCGTGTGGATAGAGTATTCCGGGTATCGTATCCAGCATACGTGAACAGAATACGGTTTTGTATTATTATTTTACGAACGTTCGAGTGACAACGACGCCGAGATCGAGGACGAATTGATCTCTCTCGATCGAGAGAATCCCATGGAACGATTTTCATGGTACATACAACAAGTGCGACGTCGATGAGGCTTTCGAGTGATCGCAAATAATTGCCTGAATTATTTCAACTTAGTCCAGTGACCATCAACGTTGTGACGTCGATCTCCAAGCAATTTTGGCTCGCGTCGGAGAGGATCCTCATCGATCCACGATTTTCTGATCGCAATTGCGATCTCTCCCTCTCTTTTATCTCCATCCCTCTCATTTATATCACGACGAGAATTTCCTTTTCAATCTGTTCTCATGTACGTCCATATATTCGTGTACGTGTGCATATGAGGCTTATATAGATGGTTTTATTTTTAAATTGTATATATGTATAGCAATTTATTCATTATTTTGTCATAATAATTAATCTATATGACAGTAGAGTTTTGTGATAATAATAGTATAGTAAATGATACATTATTATCGTTACACATTGCTTTGCCGTACTGATAATACTGTACAGTATTATTGTAAATGTAATAATGTAATGCAGAAAGAAATTTTGTCAAGCTGTTGAAAATCTGATTGAACCGTTATATATCAAAGTTACAGTTCTTGAAACATTTGATAATCCTGGCCTTCCATTTGACATCACTGTCCCTGGCGATTTACCTGCGACCTGCCGAGTTGGATGCTGTTCTTTTAAAATGGCCGGAGGAGATAACGGAGATGGCACGCATAGCGGCTGAGTGTATCACCATAGCCGGAGTATTCAACTACATTTTCCTTCAGCAAGGCGGTGAAATGATGAACGTTGGCTTGCTATCCTTTTTCAAGCAACTGGTATTAAAGAACAAAGGGGAAAGAAACAAAAAAAGAAAGGAAAAACAATAGAAGAACGAGGAGAAAGAGAGAAGAAAAAAATGGAAGAAGGAGATATCATCTTCTTTAATATCACGAAACGTCCAACATTTCTTGATCACGAAATAGCTAGTAGACATCGTTGGCTCATAACTTGATGGGGGAGGGAAGGTGATCCGGGTATAAACAAGAAATGTTACGCAAACGGTTGGTCAACGAACTGTAACCAGTCACGAGAGATGCACCCGTTGATATACATATTAGCTCTTTTCAAAGTTTGCATCTAACGAGTCGCTATGATCATGATGATAGTAATCATGATTATGCTAATGATCAATTCGCGAGCTGCATATACTTTTATTACACATTATACTACTTCCTCTCTCTCTCTCTCTCTCCCCCCCTCTCTCTGTAATTTTTTTTCTTTTGTATATTTCCTTTTGTTAATTCAAAGTTAATAACAAAGACTGTGATCGTCCCTTACAACTCTCTCCTTTTCAACGAGGTAATTTTACAAAAGGATTTGAATTTCAGACGCACGAGCCGGCAAAATTGATCTTTTTCATCAGTAATTTGCTCATTGTTGCCTGCATACCATTCCGTTTCTTTGGTAATCGTGACGCCGAGGATGCCATCTTGATTGTCGCCGTGCCTACTTCTTGGTTTCTTCTCATGTTTTTCGCCGGGTATGTCGATTGTTTCATATATTGAAAGAAAAATAAGCGATTGTAGTATAGTATATTAAGAAGAACAAAAAAAGAATAAGCTTAACGAAATACCTCGATTATGAAAAAAAAGAAATACGCGAAATCGTTATTAACAAGAAGGAATAATTTCTCAAGAATTCTTTGAAAGTTTTTTTTTTCTTTTCTTTTTTTTTTTAACAAAAATTCCGATGATCTACGGATATTTTCTCTCTCTCTCTCTCTCTCTCTCTCTCTCTCTCTCTCTCTCTTTCCCTTTTTGTTTCTTTTATAAAAACTTTTTCCTTCTCTCGTTCCTTTTTCTTTTCTCTCCTCTTCTTATTCTTTTTTTTTCTTCCGCTCGCTTTGTCTTGTTGGCTCGAGTCCGTCGTCGTCGTCGTCGTCGTCGTCGTCGTCGTCGTCGTCGTCGTCGTCGTCGCGTCGTTGTCGTTGTGTTCGGGCCGAAGCACAAGCTCGTCGTTGCATTCTCTCGGAGTAGGTTCTCTCGACGAGGTAAAGACGTTCGTCAAAGTGTCGTTAAAGCAGAGCTGGAATGCCACTCGAAGTCACCGTCGAAGATGTGAGACGGTGTGTGCTTCTTCGGGGCAAAGCCTCGTGGCGAACCTTTGCTTCATAAGTGCCTTAGGAAGCCATTGACGTAACCATTTTACATTGCAAATTTTCTAATTTTCTTTCCTTTTTTATGAATTTGTTATTTGCGTATTTTTGTATCTTTATTTTTCTTGTACGGAATATGTGTTCCAGGTGATTTTAAAAATCAATTACTCCGTCGACACTTTCTAGATCCATTTTCTTCTCAGATCGTAAAACAACGATAAGCCTGAACATGGGCCAAACCATAGATATTTTATCCCTAGTATTTTTATAAAAAAAATTATTCGAAATCGATAATACGAACGTTCTAATGATTTTATAAATAAATAAGTAAATAATTGATATCACCGGCAAGAGAGAAAAGTAGTAGATTCTTTTTCTTTTTTTTTTTTTTTCCTTTTCTTCTTTTTTCCCTTTATTTTTCCCCTTTATTTCCTCTGTCCAGTTATAATTTAATAAATAAATTTGTTCGTATTAAAATAACTCGCCTCCCGAGATAATATAATTTAATAAATGATATAAAAGTTAAAAAATGTATTCTCCCCCGAGAGAGATATGATTAAAATTAATTCGAAAGAGGAAAGAAAAAAAATATTTATCAAACGCTTGAAAGTTCTTTACCGAGCGCGTCGCCTCGATAAAAAAAGGAATGAAAGAAAGGAAAGTCTATCCTACGGACGGACGTCTATCCTAGGTGATTGTAAAATATAAGCCTCGAGAAAGCCTCGAAAAAAGTGTAATCTATTTTCAATATCATCCAGGAACTTTTGGCCCAGCCTGTAAAAGTTAGAGAAGCAAAAAAGAAAGGAAGAAGGGATAAAATTTTTATCTTGAACAATAAAGCTTTTATTATTTGCATTCGCGAGTGCTGCGTGTGCACGTACGGAAAGAAGAATCGCGAAGCGAATATTAATTCGCGCGACTCCGCAACTAGGAAATTATATTCGTCGGGTTCTTGCACCTCGTGCCGTCACGTTCGGCACAGCGATAACGAACCATCGAAACTATAATTAATCACTCGAAATATTTCTTTTCTTTCTCGATAATTTCCTATCGTTCGCTCCTTTCCCATCTTTCGTTTCTTTCGTTTCTTTTCTTTTTCTCGAAGGAAGAAGAAAAAAGGAATCGTCGCGATTAGATTAACGATTTCTAAGTAACAATAAAATAAAAAATTATTAAAGATTATTTATCGTTTGTTATATAAAAGGAAATGAACGAATAACGAGACTAGAGATAATAATAAATGTTCAATAAGCCATTTCAATAGTGGGATAACACCGCGCGATGTTATTAGAAAATGGGGGAGATTAGAAGGAAGGTTTATGTGGGTGATACGCCAATGTAATGACCCCGAGGCCAAGTCTCGTACAGTGGCTATAGAAGTACGATAGCTATGAAGAAGGAATATGGTAATGCCAAGTATAACCGTCGCCACTTCGTCGCCGATCATTCGAAAACGCGAGGATAATTCATAGGCGTGAAAGTGCATTGCCATAGGCGTAAGCACCTTTATGCTCGTTCTCAGTCTCGCGTTGATAGTCGCGTCAACCGATAAATCCACTTCCGCCGAGTATGTTTCCTTCTTCTTCGCGTGTAAATCTCAAGTCTTGAATGACGATGATCGATAGATCCTATCGTTTCGACGATCTAAGAGGAAATTTCAATCGAAATTGAAAATTTACTATTAAAGAAGCGAATGAACAATTTTCTTCTTCCAATGTTATAACCAATTGGGTGGGCCAATCATTTATAAACCTAAAAGTTATTTTACGTGATCATCGAAAATTCGATTATACTTCTTTTTCGAGACGTTTTATGATCTGTTTCGCTATCCGAAGAAAAAATTAGCTCGCAAAGTCTCGAGAAATTGATTTTTAATATCACCTTGAAACTTTGTATCGATTATTTCGCGTGCGTGTAGGTGCACACAGATATCGCCGGATTCTACAATAATCGATTCTGTAATCAAAGAAATAAAGCGTATGCATTCGCGTTAAATGTTCACGCCGCTTTAATGGAACGATCGGAAATATATAGACGTCTACTTTATAGCTACGTATACGTTGCACGTTTCTGCGGCAGCTCGTGCATAGAGAACACGGAATCCTTTCATATCGAATTCCCCAAATTATGAACCTATTACACGAAAGGCGAAATCATTTTCAATGCAGCTAAAAGAGTTCCCTCTCTCTCTCTCTCTCTCTCTCTCTCTCTCGTCTATGGGGAATAATAGTAATGATAATAATAACAGTAATAATAATGATAATAATTCGATTGCTTTTCCCTTTATGATATTTTATCCGTTGAGTTCTCCTTGCATCCGACTTTACATTCGACAATTTTAGATTCATTAATCGGTAATGAGATCGAAAATTGTGAAAAAAAATAAAATGGACAAAAGTATTCAATTATTATTTACAATATATATATATATATATATCTAAGAGGAGAATATTACATTTTGACATTTTTGTAAAAACACCTATTAAAATTCAATGCACGTGCCTTTACTTTCTGTTCTATTCTCGAGGCGGATGCACTCCGGAAATAAGAAGAAAACATTTTTAATAGCAACTTCCCCCTCTTTCTTACCCTTCCTGTTCTCAAACGAAAAGAATTTCTTAGGGTTGTCATATACAGAATCGAACTTTTACCAGGTGCATTATACATTACAATTATTATTGTTATTATTACTATTATTATTATATTATTATTATTATTATTATTTCTGAGTCGCTTGGTAATGAAGGGAAACGTTCATTGCTTTAAACTAAAAATGGACAATTATTAACTCTCTAAAATATACTTTATAAGGAGAGAGAGAGAGAGAGAGAGAGAGAGAGAGAGAGAGAGAGAGAGAGTATTACACATTAGATTTATTTAGTTGATATAGTGTCAAAGTGGTATCACACTCGAGTATAATTACTGTCCATCAACGCGTCCCTTTTGTCCCTAGCGATGTCGTTTAAGTACATCAACGTTTGGTAATGAGTAAAAGCCAGCAATCTCGCGCGCTTCTACTATCTTCCTCTACCCACTTCTTCGTATACGATGCATCATAATACGCGAGCGTATAAGTGCACTTGCTATAGTCACCATTACATCGGAACCAATCTGGACACACTAAATTCATTTCCTCAAAGTCTCTGATGATGGAGATAGGACATGAATATTACAATATTTCATTAATATTTCATTTTTACAAAGAAAATTTTTACTATACTTTTATTCGTATTATTCCTTTTTTGTTTGTTTTCCCTCTAATATTTCATTTAATATTTCGTGTAATTTTTTGTTCTCATGCATTATTATTATTATTATTATTATTATTATTATTATTATTATTATTATTGTAGTATCATTCGAATGCAAAAAATTAGTTAAATATATATTTTTGTAATATCTAATGTGTGGTATACTTATTTTCAAGTATACCTTAGTCAATAAAGCGATTGATATATTTAATATATATCCTAAGAGCCTTCAAAAATAATAAATAATGATAATGCAGCTGCGTTCTGTTCCGACGTGTCGACATATCGATCGAGTTTTACTCATCAGTAACATCAGAGAGGGACTCTCTCCTCATCTTCTTCCAAACTCTAATCGATATGTGACCTTATCTAGTAACTGGGGTTACTGACGTTCATAAATCCACGTCGACGGAGTTAAGTTCAAGGGAAGGTACAGACTCGATAGAAAATTGGACGAAAAGTAGTCTCTATTTCTCTCTCTGTGAACATTTAATTGTTTTAAGTCGATTTCGTTAACGAGAGATGATCGAGTTAGATGCAACAAAGATAAAAGAGATAAGGTAATAAAGAAGAGGATAACGAAGAAAAACGTTCATCCATTCAATTATGAACAATGGACGTCGCTCGTTAATTGACTTTGATTACTGAATTGTTCTAATTTCTTGTCATTAATTCAAATTCGAATTTGAATAAATAAGATTTGAATAAAAAATATCAAGCACACAGAGTGGGCCAAAAGTTTCCAAGTGATTATAAAAATCAGTTAGTCCTTTTCGAGACATTTTAGGCTTGTAGCTTTACGATCTAAAAAAAGAAAATTGAAATTACCCTAGGAACACTTTTGGCCCACCCTGTATTTTCTCTCCCTCCCTCTCTTTAGTATTCTACCTTTATGTCTTTGTGCAGTGGAAAAAGAGAGAGAGAGAGAGAGAGAGAGAGAGAGAGAACCGGAGGATAACGAGACCGCAATAAGCGCTGTCACTTTACGGATATAGCAGACGATAGAAGGAAAGGATATATGCTACGAAGATAATAATTCTTGAGCTTCCTCTCCTCGGCCATTTTCCTTATAACCTTCTTCTTCCTCTTTTCGGAGGGAAAAAGGGGTAAAACAGTTATGTAAAAAGCCTTCGTTACGAGAAACTCCTCTCTTATATCTGATCTTTTATGAATATTTCTCTATCCCTTTCCCTCTCAGTCACTTGCGTCAACGTGTTATTTTATATTTAGATAGATAATAAACTAATTTGATACGGCATTATATCATATAATTCAATTTTTATATCATTGGAGTTTATCATTTAACATTAATCGTTAAATTTAATATTATGTAATTTGAAATTGTCTCGAAAAAACTAATTTGTTTATAAAGTCAATTAATTTTTCTTAATGAAACAGAGCTATTCGACTTACCGGACCATTCGTCACGATGATATATAGCATGATAACAGGAGATATGCTTACGTTTGGTATCATTTATGCCGTCGTTCTATTCGGATTCTCTCAATCGTTCTACTTTCTTTATAAGGGCTTTCCCGGTGTCAAATCATCCCTATATCATTCTTATCATTCTACTTGGATGGCATTGCTTCAAATAACTCTCGGTGATTATAACGTAAGTTTTTCTTAATTTGTTTTCTTTCGTAACAAAATTCTCATAATATCTCTTTTAATTCGACGAATCATCTTTTTTTTCCTTTTTATTCACAGTACACCGATTTGAGTTATACGACGTATCCTAATCTCAGCAAAACGGTGTTCGCCATATTCATGGTACTGGTACCGATATTACTACTCAATATGTTGATAGCCATGATGGGTAATACGTATGCTCACGTGATCGAGCAGAGTGAAAAAGAATGGGTAAAACAAGTAAGACATTACTTTGATATTTATAATAAAGAAACTTGATAAGCTAATAGCCTAAGACTAATAGCCTATGAATGAAAAACGGAAGAAAATTAAATGATTAGAATCTTTTTATTATTAGTCGAAAACGTCAAATTTTCGTTTTTAATAGAATGCGTATAATATTGGAACGTTACAAAATTTGTGCTAATAATTCCATTAATAATTATATTACATGATGATGATGATAATAATATATAGAAGAGAAAAGTAATATTACGTAAATGATATCGCAAATGTCAAAGCCGCTAAAGAATTCAATGAAAATATCAAGTATTATAAATTATAATGAAATTTGTGCCTAGAGAGATAGACAAATTACGATTTTAAATACGAAATGAAAAATATTAGAAGAAGAAATATCGGCCAAATATATTTCTATTATTTTTCTTTTATATTTTTATATTTACAAAAATCGGTTTAATGGAGAATCACTGGTAGAAGCATATTTCTCAATGAAATGATAATATATAACTCGCATAAAAAGATATAAAAAGGAAGAGCAATGCATTATATACATATATATGTGCATGCGTGTGTGTGTAAATACACGCCGCAAACAAATGTAATATTAATTGTTAATTGCTATTATACAGTGGGCAAAAATAGTGGTATCGTTGGAGCGTGCAGTATCCCAAGACGATGCGAAAAATTATCTACAAGAATACAGCATAAAGTTAGGTCCGAGTAACGATCCGAATAATCCAACGTACGAAGAGAGAGGTGTATTAATAATCAAGAGTAAATCAAAAACGAGAGCTAAGCAACGTAAGGGTGCAGTCTCTAATTGGAAGGTGAGGTTCCACCATTTTTTCTTATTTATTTGTCTCATTTATCGTTTATTTATCGATTCGTTTATCGCCAACAGCACGTACGCATGCACGCACGCACTCACAATCAATTTCGATAGGGAGATTTGTGCACTCTCTCAAATTTATTTATCGGTTTTCCATTCGATTGATTTTCAACTTATATTACACACACACACACACACATATATATATATATATATATATATATACACACACACACACACGTATATGTGTGGACGTATGGTGCAATGACTGTAATAAATTTAGGAAGAAAACTTGGACAGATTTTTCTCGTATTGGCGTATATTTTAAATAATAAATTGTTTCATGGTAAATTTTGCTCTATGCATTCGTATTCTGTACATTTGTGCCGTTATCTGTGTATAATTTATTTATTGCGTTTGTCTATGTATCGTCGCGTTTAGAATTTATAATCTAACCAAGTGTATCGATTTATTTCACCAATAATGCGTTAATGAATTTTATTAAAACTAATATCATTAATGCGTAGAAATTAATCGAAACATATGGTACGTATTATTACATAGGAATATCGTCGTCATAATATGCAATGAGTATAATAAATTACTAAAGAAAATTTCTATGAGAAATGAAGAAATTTATTTAAAGTAATAAGAAATAGTTTCACAGAAATAGTAAACATACCTTGACGCGTTTGGCTCTCGGTTTTTGTATATACGCGAAGGTTACGGACAAGGTATAAGGTATCTAAATAGGAGAAGATACACACATACATACTTGTTTACAATTTATCCGAGTATATACAATCCACGTTTAACGACTTTGACTCAGTATTAACGTACGAGCCGAGAAGGAACGACGAAGGTGTGGTACGACGTTTACATACGTACGTACGTATATGTATAAATCTTAATGATGTAATTAATTATCGATTTCGCTATTATCTATATATCTATACGTCTTATATATCGATGAATTTGATTAGGATATTGGTATCCTAATACTATAAGGAATAATCGAAACGTCTATCACATATTACTTTTCATCTATGCGCAAGCATATAGCTTGACCATGTGATTAATTATATACTTCACAATTAGTCCGTCGATGAATTTGATTAGTATTAATATCCTATGAAGGACAATCTGTAAGGATAAATCGAATTATAATTAAATTATGTAGTACATATTACGGGGTAAACATGCGTGTACCCTTAGCACGACGGAATTAATTATAAATTACACAATTGGAATATACTGATGATTTTGATTAGTATTAATATTCTATAAGGATTAATTGCCAACGATCTAAGTACATATTGCTATTTACAAACTTATCAACATATTAGCAATGGAATTAATTAAAAAATTACACAATTAGTTTGTATCGATTTCATTAATATCCTATAAGAAATAATCGCAAAAATTGTAATACGCATTAGGCGCACGATCCAATTAATAATCAATTCCGCATTTAGTGTGTGTGTGTGTGTGTGTGTGTATATATATATATATATATATATATATATATATATATATGTATATGTATATAATCCAAAGATATTAATACCGTCTATGTTTATAGGTACGTGCAATTATGTACGTATTTGCCTTTTTAATAGGCACAATTAATATCCTAATCCATGAGGATTAATCGAAAGATCCATATGTATCGTCTAAACGCAACGTGCAATACGTTTCAGCGACTCGCGATTAAATATCGATCTCACGATTAGTGTCTGTCGATGAATTTGATTACAATTAATGTCTTAATGCGTAAGAAATAATCATTTACACGCACGCATACATCACCTGCGATAATACAAATTTTTCTAATCGGAAGAAAGAAAAAGTCGACATAAAGTTAATAAAAGTCAAAATATGAAGATGAAAAGCATAAAAGTATTTTTAATAGTTATTTAACGATTTCGTCGTTACAATACGAGCAGCAAGCAAACACATAAGCGTTGATCGTTGAAATCGATAATATTATATAACTCTATTATCTCTTTCTCTCTGTCTCTCGCTCACTCGTTGCACGTAACTCAATCGGTCGATTAATCGCACGACTAGCATAATTAAAAGGACACCATGCTGTGAGCTTTTATCGCATCGCATAATGTGATATTGTTTCCCATCTCTTTACGACCAACCAATTGTACGTATATACGAATTGGTTGAATGATATCAAAAATTTTTCCTTATTTTTTATTAACGATTTCGAAATTAATAAGTTTAATGAAACCAATATAATTCGCTTTTCTCGATTATTAGATCTCATGTACATATGCACATCCGCGTGTATGCATGTATGTAGATATAAAAAGTGAGTTTATTTAATTAACAATTTTACGATATTGTTTTTATTAAAAAAAAAAGAAAAGTAAATAAATGGAAACAAATAAATAGAGTAGAATACGACATAATTAATAATAATCATTGTTAATTAATTAATATTTATTAGATTCACTAGATTTACTTTTAGTTTACGATGTAGTGATGTTTGGATAAAAAGAAAGAAAAAAAAAAAAGAAAAAAAGAAATGTAATATATGAATCATTAATGAAATTGTCCAGTCGTGTTGATTAATTGTTTATCCTGTTTACAGCGCGTTGGAAAAGTCACGATAAACGCGCTGAAGAAACGAGGCATGACTGGTGAGGAATTGCGACAAATAATGTGGGGACGGGAATCCTTTTCAACGCCTATACGAGTTAGGCAAGTGATGACTATAATCTATATAAATTGTGATGTAATTGATTATGAGATATAGTCGCTTTGTAGACATCAGTACGTATTACTTAACTTCATTATATATTACGCAATATAAAAATTCAATTACATGCACTCACACCTCTATCTTTTTCTATATCGTGCGTGTGTGTGCAATTTCTAGAAATATTTATGAATTGTAGCAAAAATTGTTTGTTATCGAAGAAATTTTCTAAAATGTTTCTTTTTTTTGTCAAAGGAACGTCCTTGTCAAATGAAATGCAAGTTGAATATTTCATGAGCCGCTTTCAATTTACTAAGTATTACGTTTCTATATATCTGTCTTTCTTTATGATACATTAGAAAGATAAACGAAACAGGATCGGCGAGTGACTCGTCGGTGAAAAACACAAAAACGTAGGGAGCATGAATTTTGCCTTGTATATGGCCTTGGCAAGAAATGACTCAAGAGTCTGCACCGAGATGTAACATATCTCCTTTTTTTTTCTTTCTCTCTCTCTCTCTCTCTCTCTCTCTCTGTCGTCGTTTCATAATCGATAATTACTTCCTGTTTGCGTTAGGAATAGAGTAAAAAAGATGGAATAGGATTCAGAGCTATTTTCTCATTTTCATCCGTTCATACGATTCTAAAACTGTTGATAGAGAAAATAATGCTAATATGTCTCGCTAGCTTGTAGTCAACAGACAGACATGTTTTCACATATATGATACTTATTGTGCGTTAAATTGGAGTTGTTCTTGTTGAATCTTTTTATATTACTGCGACATATGTAAAGGCAATTTAATAATTAAGTAAAAGTAGAGGAAAGATTTATATAAGTAAATGTTATAATTGTTGACAAGTTTATTTAGGAGCGATTGACGTAAGAATTATTACGATTACATTTCAGTGCAAACGTCGGCGGTAACACCGAAGTTTCCGCATTGACCGCTGGCTTTGGTGACGCACTCACCGCAGCTCTGGACGTGATGGCCTTCGCTCATGATTTGAATCTCCCTGTGGATACCACCGAGAGAATACCTGACGGCAACGTGAACGAGGAACAACAGGCTAAGATGCAATCAGAAGTCACTAGTAATTGTCAGAGTGTGCCTTCAACGAATGTTCGAGAGAATTGTCAAGTAGAACTTGCAAGTTCAACCAAATTAACTGAACTTACTATAGATTTCATTGAGAAACCCGTTGAACCCATAACAAATGTTCCCATTGGTGAGTTCGTCAAAGAGAAAACAAAAAGCAATTTCAAGATCATGTCTTTGATATTTTAAAAATCGTTAATTCCGATCTAATTAACGAAATCGTCCATTAAATGATATTACAATGCACAAAGGAAAAAAAAAACTGGTCCATTTATATTTATGTTTAGAATCGAAGCTGTCGAAAGAAGAAGATCCGTTTTTGAAATTGATTATAGCATCAGAGTTGACGAATGATCAAGAATTGCTTCCAAAATTAGCCAAAGATGTGTTGGAGGTTGCCGAAAAATCAGTAAATATAGAGACGGACGTACGATCGAAGTCACAAATTTTAGAAGGCTTAGCTATAATCATGATACCCACGACCGTCGAAACTTTTCTGCCGAAAAAGCAATACTTTGTTGAATCTAGTGACAATGATCTTTGCGCTAGTAAGATAATTCATTTTTTATTTATCTAAACTTTTTATAGACTTTTATATCGATTCTCCAATTTTAATTAAAAAAACGAATTACAATTTAACGAAAAAAGAAAGAAGAGGAGAGAGTTGTTACAAAATGTTGAAATATTCCCTATATTTGTTTAAGATGAAAAAACGTTAGGAACGGAGTCCTATCTACGAAGAATCAGGTCGGCGAACAACAGATTTATGAAGAGTAGAAAAAAATCTGGACGCAAGCCTGCCAACGGCAGTTCGTCGTCGTCGTCGTCGTCGTCGTTGTCGGTTAAGGTGCCGGCATCGTTGTCATCGTCGACGTCGACGTCGACGTCGACGTCGACGTCGACGTACGTCGACAAGAATATTATCGGTTATGGGTCTTTGCTGAATGGCCCGGAAGAGGAACCAACGAAGCGTATCCTGAACAAAGATCGTAAGAAGTCTGTCGAAACAATTAAGGACGAGGTCGAGCAAAATGGTGGTACTCGCAATCCGTTACAGGATAAGCCACAGAAACGACGGCCGAAGACAGCTAGGAATAGGTAGCTTTATTTTCTTTTTTTTTTTTTTGTTTCCCCCGAGAAGAAGAAAATCGACGCGAAAGTCGAAATTTGTCTAGAAAATTTTTCTTTGCCAAACGTAGCCAAGATGATACCGTTTACTTACTATCTCCGCGTATCCATTCAAGCAAATTAATAAGTATTTTTATTCGAAATAATTGTTTTTTCGCTCGATCTGACAATTATCTATCGTCGTCCTGTATGAGGAAAGTAAATATCGAGAAAAATAGAGAGGGTATATATCCATCTATTTCTCTCTCTCGTTCTCATTTTATCTCGAAATGACATCGTTCCCCTCTTTTTCCTCTTTAATACGATCTCATCGTCTTCCATCGTTTAATTGAGCCGATTACTGTTACAAAGCATCTATATTTCATTACAGAAAATTTATTGTCACACTTGGCCGAACTTATTACCGATACTTTTACGAACGATTATTATCTCTTAATTTTACCAAGTTATTTTTTTTTTTTTCGTCATTTCTGTTTAGTGATAAGTTCGAAATGTGTGTGCGTATATAAGTTTTAAATATGTATATGCGTATGTACATGTGTGTTTCAATTGTTATTGAGTTGGATAGGCACGCCTCTCTTCTCTCTTTTGTTCTTGATGATATTTCCTCCAAGGAAATCGGTTTGCATAGGCGCGTATCTTGCGCATTCGATAAATCAATTATCGTTCGTGTAGGCGTAAAGACTCCTAGAAAGCGGAAACTCAATACTCAAGACAATATCGACAAGTAGTCACTGTAGCAAGTCGAAGGGTTGCCAAACATATATTCGATTGTTTCTATGTATGTATATATATATATATATATATATGTACACATGTATATGTACACACACACATTCAATGATATAAAATTGCGAAATTTCTTAATGTTCACTGCCATACAATCTCAAAAGATCCTCTTTATAATTTCCCCTGAATATTTAATAAACCCTTCTTTTTTTTTCTTTAATTATATGCGCAGAGTATCACCCAAGGAGGAGCCAGCGAGGGAAAGAGAATCGATTGAGCGAAATAAGGTGCCTTTAGAAACGACAACGACGACGACGACGGATCCGTTGGAGCCATGGAGCACGCGTGGTATTAAGGACATGAACGCCATATTGGCTTGGAAGGAAAATACGCCGGACAGTCCTTAATGTGACTTTATGATACTGAGGTTGCACGTACTATAGTCTCCGCCTTACACACTCGCACACAGTAGTAGCCTGATTGCATCGACGAAAAGACTGCTTTCGCTTGACTCAAAAGTTTACACGCCCGAAGAAATTGGGATTTAAAGAGGACCGAAGGAAGAGACTTAATGGGTGCGAGAGAGATAAAAGACTACGGTAGTGGTCTATCTGCAAGAAATTCATTTAGAAAGAAGAAAGGCAAAAATATTTCTATCCTTTTTTGTTACGTTATTATTTATTGCTTTTTTATTAACGTTCATAATCTGTTTTTTATTAGTCGCCCAAGTTTCTCACTAATTTATCAACCGGCACTCAATGAACCTGAAATTGCAAATTTCTGTATCTGACTATTCATGGGATCAAAGGAGAAAGAAGAAGAATAATAATAATAATAATAATAATATAAAGGTCGTACATAGAGATAATATGTAAAGAGTTTTTACAACTCGGATATCTTTTAATACAAAATTAATTAATAAAAAATCTTATCTCCTATTCATAGGTAGAAATCAATATTATATCTCAAGATTAGTAGAATTAATAGAAGAAGACCAACTCCCTAGCAAGTGACAATAATGTTACGATCATTATATGTTACCAACAATGGTTCATATGGGTATCGAGAAAATGTAAACTCTAACAAAACACAGTAATTTTGCATAAACATACATACATACATGCGTATATACATATATGGCTTTTGCGTACAAAGAATATTTGCAAGGAAATCTGTAATAGTAGATTTTAAAAGGGCTTTAGATTTGAACTACACCCTTTGGGGGTTTATATCAATTAGACAATTAAAAGTTGATGCGTATAAAGGAGTGGAGAATTCTAAAGAGAGAGAGCGAGGAGGAAGAAATAAGATGACGTAGCAATTACTGCGCTCATGTGGTAATTTTATTAATTCTGATAAACTATATTAATATCTTTCATATCTTTCTCTGTTCTTACGGAATAAGTGAAACGAGTAAGTGTCGTATAAAGATAAGAAAGTAGCCATCTGCAGAGTTGTTGAGATTACTAGCGGGATTAAATTTGTATCGCCGATAAACAACTTTCATTTAAAAGCTTTTATCTGGTCGGTTCCTTTGATTTCTTTGTATCTTCGATGAACGTATGTACGTATGTACGTACGTATGTATGTATGTATGTATGTATGTATGTATGTATGATGTATGTATGTATGTATGTATGTATGTATGTATGGAGACTGTGTCCATCTCTTTCTACAAGAATGGCATTTGACAAAGGACCCAGAAAAGGTGGAGGAAGAGGGGATGAAAAGAGCGTAAACGATTCGAGGCAGGCTCCGACCACGGACAACGAGATTCTCACTCGATCAATGAAGAAACTTCCAAACGAACGGGAATTATACTCTCTCTCTCTCTCTCTCTCTCTCTCCCCGCCGCCAGTGAGTTTCCTCTGAAACTTCATTTAATGAACTTTCGACTTACTTATACGGAATTTGAGAGAGAGAGAGAGAGAGAGAGAGAGAGAAAGAGTTGGGGTGACACGTCAGTAAGCGACTCTTGGAGCCAATCGCGTATAGCAGAAGCATTCGCGATGAATTCACGTAGTATCGTAGGAAAGTAAGAAAGTTGCTATATAGGGAGTTTGTCGGGATTAGTTGCGGGATAAAAATTTGTGCACCTTCGATCAAGAAGTTTTGTGATTTTTAATAATGAAATGAAACTTTGATTTTTTCATGTATTCATGTAAAGATTAATTGACGAATTTTGCAAAAGTAAAAGAAAAGAAATCGATCAGGGTGCATAGTAAAAGAGATGTATGGTATAACGAGAATCGTATAAAGAGAAAGCAGGGAAGAAAAAGAAGAGGATGGAAAAATGGAGAGGATAGTAAGGTACGGTGACGACCTAAAGAGAGCGTATAAAGAGACCGAACGATAAAGAGAATAAGGGTGGGAAGAGAGCCGATGGGGATGGAAGCGCGAGCGCGTAGGAGAAGGCTTTTCTTAAATTCGGAGAGAGTGTTAGCAGTGTCTACAGAACGGATCGAGCAGTAGCATTCGCAAAAGGGGAAGCTTCGACACAAAGGAGTCGTTTCGATCAACTCCGATTCCATAGATATTGTGTGCACGACGCGATTTACGTGCACTTTATTTCCCACAGGAATAGGGTCGATGCATTCATGAGAATACGCAATAATATTAATTTCTTTTTCTTTATATACGAAAAGTGGCACATATTTTATTGTTATTATGAAGAAAAAACTTATCGAAAGCTTGGAAATGTTGCGTTCACTAGGATAATAATAAGCGGCGATATCGGAATTTAAGTTAAATTTAAATTTTAAATTAAATAATGTAGATATTAGGACGATTAAATTCGTTCAACCTCGTCATTTTCTTTCTTTTTCTTTTCGTTCATTCAATGACGGTTAATTCGTTGGTCGATTAGAAAAGTTCCCGTTCTCGAGTTTCCAGACTACCGCGTCCGAATTAATTTCAAAGGGATTCCCGTAAATATCAGCATAATTAACCCGCACCGACCTAATTCTCGCATCTAGACGAAATCGCTGGCTCGAATCCGTGGGAAAAGGAAAAGAAAAAAAAAAAAGAAAGAAAAAGAAAGAACAGGGCAAGAAGAGAGAGAAAAGAAAAAAAAAGAAGAGACAGGTGCTCAAGAAATTGGAATGGACGAAGGAGGATGATGCATACGTCGTCGTTTTGGTAATCTTGAAATTCGCGCACGGTAGCGATCGATTTTACCGACCGATGATAAAAACGTTGCTTTTCTTTTTTTACTTATGTGTTTGGCTCTCTTAAAGGTGAATCGCTTCTTTTTTCTCCGGGCTAATTCTTTTTCTTTTTTTCTTCGGTTCGTGAGAAAGCAAATGACCACCGATCGAACGACAATCGTTAGAAACTCGAAGAACGAGGGAGTTCTTTTTTTTCAATTCCTTGACGGATACGGACGACGAATTAAGTTTAGGGCGAAATTAAGGTCATGGGATAGAGTAGTCACAGATAAGGATAAGGATATTCCCTGATCGAGGAGCCTCGTTATCTATCGTCCGTCCTCTCTCTCTCTCTCTCTCTCTCTCTCTCTCTCTCTGTCCAACCACTCTGAGAAGACAAAAGCATGATCCCCTCACTCTCATTATACCTTTATACCAGGGTAAGTAAAAAAAGGAAAAAATGACGCGAGTAAAACGATTAGAATTGATAAGATAAAAGCTTGAAAAAGGAAGTGAGATGGAGGAGAGATTTTGAGTGTGGGTGAATCCAAGTGAGAAAAGTGATCGTTTTTCGAGACGTAGTCGTACCTCGAACCGATAATACATAGAGATAGCGTACGTATAGGTGGTACATCGGATATATCGATTGGGTCGAAAGAGTATTCCGAAAAAAAAAAAAAAAGCATCCTCGTGTCGCTGGTTGGTTTGCTCGGTGGTTCGTTGGTACGAGCGCCAAAAGTAATAGGAGGCAGAAACAGACGAGGTCTGTCATTTTTACGCATCGTCGTTTCCAACCGACCGAAATACGTCACGTTGCGTTTCTCCGACGTTTCGAGGCTACCGCGGGAACAACAAAAAAAGAAAGAAAAAAAAAACAAAACAAAACAAAAAGCCTCCAAAAAAAGGAGAGCTAGCAGAAAAAAGGATAGGAACGAGCGTGCAGAGCGGGAAGAGCGGGAGGGAAAAGGTTGTGACGTTGATAGTCGCGGGAAACGCGAAAAACGTGAAATACAGAAAATTTGCCCGGTAAACGAATCACCCCACTGGCGAAAATACGAGGAGTTTCTCCGCCCCTCTGCTGCCGTTCCAACGATCCTTCGAAAAATTTCCGTATTTCCTCTCTCTCTCTCTCTCTCTCTCTCTCTCTCTCTCTGTCTCATTTTTATTCGTGCGTTGCGTTTAACAAGGAACAATGTAGGAGATTGGGAAAAATCTTTGCAAGGTTCTTTCTTGTCCTTTTTCCCCCCGTACTCCATTCCCGACGATCTAATGCGTCATTCTAATTAGCACGTTAACTCGTGGATGATGAAAATTTCGAGTTTAGCTTACGAGCTCGTGGTACCATACGTACACGAGCCGGCCCTGTTTAACGGCAATGGCGGCGGAATAATAAGAAAACGAGTGTCGTTTGAAATAAGGAAGGGAAAAGAGAGCGAGTTCTTTTTTGTTTTCTTTTTTTTTTTTTTTTTTTTTTTTTTTTATTATTAACGCTTTAGAGGAGAAAAGGGAAAGAAAAGAGACACTTTTCCGAGAGTAGAAGAATATCGTCTTTATTTCCCTGGTGTGCGACGACACGGTGCTAACAAACGGTTAAATTAGTGGTGCTAAAAAGCGTAAGAGCGTGACATCGATTTCTATTCGGCCAATTAAACGCGCCATCGTTTCTTTCATCTCTCTCCTATCTCTCTCTCTCTCTCTCTCTGGTTTTTCTCTGGAAAAAGTTGGCTGGCCGATTAAGTAGCCGCGACAAAATACGTAATGCGGAAAAGTGAGTCGAGATGTCTAGTGACCCGAACGACGATATATCACCTTGAGCTTGTGCAACGAGAATTGGGAAAGTGTGGGTGGGGGATAGAAAAAGCATCGGGACGTTATTTTAATTACGTCGAACGAAGAAAAAAGTCGGTAGAATGACTTTTGCACAGCAGAACCCGTTACTGACTCGGCGGCGATCGTCGAAGAAAAAGAAAAAAAGAGGTGCTTGAGGCGCGTTATTATATGCGGCCAAATTGTGAGAGAACGTATTCTACAAGTAGAAATGAAAGAACAGAAAAAAAAAAAAAAAAAAAAAAAAAGAAGAAAGAAGAGAAAGTTCGAAAGGCTTTAGAATCATCGCAGGTAAGAAGCAGAATCTTACTTTTCATTGAGAATAAATATAAAGGTGTATTTATCGATATCGATAATTGGCGAAATATTGTCGAATATATATCGATAAAGATATATCGATACAAAATCGAACGTTTATCGATATGGATAATAATTATCGATCGGAACGACGTAGGATAGGAAAATACTTACTTATCGACGGGTACAAAATGAAAAAGTAATTGTGTATATCATCGGTAGAAATTGAACGTGCCTTGAATTTCTCACAGAATCTCTCTCTCTCTAATAAAGTTAAGAGTTAGGCGAGGAAGGAGTTGCAAGAGTTGGCCCTGCGGAATATTTCGTAAGGTTCTTTAAACTCTTTGAGACTTTGACAAGGAGCGTAGCTTTTGAGGTTATCTAGACCGGAAACGCGTCCTCATCCTCCTCGTTCTCCTCGGCATTGCCAGGGCTGCTGTTTTCCCTCCTGCGTTGGGTGTAACCGCGTTGCACGGTTCGTAGGAAAAAAGTGAGAATTAAGACGCACGAGGGTTGCACCGCCGCGGGCTTCTTGCGAGAACTTTACGTAGCGGTAATCGTAGCTCGTTGCATTATAAAAGATATAAGGTAAAGTAAAAGAAACGCCTTTTCTTTTCTTTTCTTTTCTTTTCTTTTCTTTTCTTTTCTTTTCTTTTTTTACCCTTAAAGTAAATCGTACCGAACGGACGATTATTTTTCGTATAAAACTTTGAAACTTTTGTCGTTGAGCGCGAATCCAGTTTGTATTAGTATAAGAATAAGTGTCTCTATTATAATTACGTAATTGAAATTCGCATTAGACGCGAAGATGGTCATGGTCATGCGTTAATAGATTTGGTGGTACTCGAATTGATTTCGTTCGATCGGTATGCCACGTAAATTGAAGCACTTAACTTAAGGGCTTTCTCTTCTTCGAGTACCCTTAGGAGGATCTAAATGGTATCCTTTTTGCTTGACGTCGATTCAAATTTTCTATGTATGTCTTCATCGGCTTTTCTATTTTATTTAATTATTTTTAATATCGAATCGGTTCTCGTTACGGGAAAAACTTTCTAGAGAAAATATTATTTATATATATCGATATAGAAAAGCACGAGAAGAATAATTCGGATAATACCTACCAGGAAAGAATTTTCTCGAATCCGTCGTAGTCTCGAGAGCCAAATTCGCCGGAAGGAAAGTTCCGGAAACGGAAGTTCCGTCGATGGAAAACCAGATGCGACTCAGATAAAAAAACCGAGATAGCCCGGTCTCAGAGACGTTTCCATTTCGCCATCCTGTGATATCAAACGCTCGCGATATGAATTGTTCCTTGATAATATCTTTTATCGTCGTTCGCAAATATTCTTCTTCCCTGAAATCACAAAAATTTATTTACTCGACTGGTAACTTTATTATCGAATAAATATAGATCCTTTCTTTTTCTCTTCTTTTTCCTTTCGATCAGATTCGTCGAAAGATTCGTGGATAAAGAAATTCACGGCAAGGGAATTTATTAAATCGGAATGCGATTCTTATCTCGAAAGACTTTCGACTCAAAGTGTAATTTCTTTTTCTTTTTTTTTTCCACGATATAAAAACTCCCTTGTCACAAATTTTCATTCCCATGCTTGCAAACGTTTGCTTCTCGCAACGACAAGTTTCCTAGCTTTTGAGTTGGAACGAGTTTTATAATCTGTCCGTTTCTCTCTCGCTCTCTTCGCGGGTAAAGGGATACTGTGTTGCTTTTCAATGAGTGTGAGAGAGAGAGAGAGAGAGAGAGAGAGAGAGAGAGAGAGAGAGAGAGAGAGAGAAGAAAGTTATTTCCTTCTAAAGATTTATCCTTACTCGAGGAACCGTTAGCTGTTGCCGTCTAATTCCTAACTTTGTTAATCCTCTCTCTCTCTCTCTCTCTCTCTCTCTCTCTCTCTCTCTCCCCCCACCCCACCCCATCACTATCTCTCTTTCTCGTAATTTAATTTTCGATTAAACTTACGCTCGATCTTCGTTCGGTTTACCACCACGTAGATTAAAGTCCTCTAAAGAACGAGAGGGAGAGAAATGGATGAGGAAGGAAAATGGTTCAGAGATTTTTACAAGGGACGTTATAATAAAGTGTTCGGTGGTTAAAGCGAAATTTAACTGGAAACTAATGACGAACTAGAGGTGTCTTATCTAGATGAGATAGGACGCCTAGCTGTGTTTGCGTTTGTACTTGCGTGCGCAAAGGGGCTGGGTTGCGTTTGGAGCGATAGAGAGAGAAGTTGGATGCGTGGAAGAAAGCTTGCAATTTTCATAGTTAGATAACACTTGAACGAACCAGACAGAAACTCTCGCAAAAGATAACGAAAAGTCTCTCTCTCTCTCTCTCTGTTATTTTTTAAATTGTTTCTTCGGTCTCCTAGAATCTTCGAAGGGAAGGATCTTGTTCGTAGTAAACTTTGAGAAATTGCGATCCTTCGTTTTCTTTTTTCTTGTAATCTTTTTCTTTCTGAAAACTTCAACTTTTCGTAATCCATTTAAAAATCGATATAGAATATAATACGAATCACCGATCGACTAAACGTTGTCGTTAGCATTCCTTGTCGATAGATAGAAGAGATTTATCGAAGAATTAATGAAAAACATTTGTATTTATTTCGAAAGCTCCTACTAATAAGGGAATATAATATATGCATAAATTGTAAATAAATGAGGGTCAAACGAACCTTTTCCACGGGTAGGCCGAGGGAAAACGAGAAAGAGAGAGAGAGAGAGAGAGAGAGAGAGAGAGAGAGAGAGAGAGAGAGAGAAAAGAAAAAGAAAGGATCCCTGTCGTTTGCAAGGATTGTCTCTAGAGAAATATCCTAACTCTCACCTTGTCTTCGATCTCGCGATAATGAGCTTCGTTCGTGGTAGGATTGAAAGGATATCCCTGAATGGATTTGACACAGCGTACTATAGTCTATAGAGCCCAACTTCCCGTGGGATAGACGTTACCAAGGTCGTCATCGGGCGTATCCCAATCGAGATCAAGATGAACGTCGTCGAACGCAAATCCAAGGTGATATTCCTCGATCACCGGATCGAATAGAACGGCAAATACGTCGATGGTGTTGGATTCAGGATCAGAGTCGCGTACATGCCGATCGACGAATCCAGGATTTCGCGAAATCAGTCCGAATCCGGGCCATCTTTCAACTTGGATTCTCGAGTGATAGACGATTTTCTTTGATTTATTAAAAACATCCTTCGTTAGATACTTTTTACAGTTTTTAACAAAGACTCGAACTCATCTTTTATTCTATTTTCACGCTCTTTTTCTTTTTTCTATTTTACGAGTATCCTTTAGTCGTCGGTAGATTTTATTTTTGATTTTATTTTTGGTTAACACGGATCGCAGTTATAACCTATTTTTTCTTTTTTTCTCTTCGCAATGTTCATTTTGGATTTCTTGCTATCTATAACATATATTTTTCGTCTCTCTCTCTCTCTCTCTCAAGTCTCTTTCGCAACTACGTTCGTACTGCTTTCACACACAGAACTTTCACACACTATTCGTATCTCTTTCTTTCCCGCTTATTTTCATATTCCTACCATCTCTCTTGTACACTCTATCCCTTCCCCTTTCTCCCTCTCTTTTCTTTCTTTTTCTCACTCGCCGAGGAGAATCCCTCGGAGCGTCGGGTTTTAATTACACATTTTTTTTGCACACCCATCTTCTAGCCCTTTTCTCTCTCTCTCTCTCTCTCTCTCTCTCTCTCTCTCTCTCTCGCTCTCGCTCTCGCTCTCGCTCTCGCTCTCGCTCTCGCTCGACATTCGCTAGGAGAGGGTTCTACACGACTATGGCTATGACGACGACGAATATTCTAAATTTGGAGGGTGGCTACAGGCCTCTGGCTCCGACATCCCCATCTCAACGTCGAGCCGTCAGGAAATTCGCCTTTTCCTCGCTAACTCTCTCTCTCTCTCTCTCTCTCTCTTTCCCTCTCTAAATTATTCGACCGTTTGCTACCTATTTCCTTCTCTCCCTCTTCTTTTTAAATGTCTCTACAAATTTGCCTTTTCGAATCGAACGAAAAATTTTCTGTTTAAAAATGAACGTTGACGAATATAAAATAGAATATAAAATAGATAGCTTTTTATTGTTCTTTTTGATAAAAAAGGAAAAGTAAAGGAAAAAGCAAATATTTGAAGTAGGTATTTAACCGGAGGTTACCGAGACCTTCTACGAGTCTCGGATCGTCTGGGCAAGTTTGTTCGGAGCGTCGAAATAGGCGGAAAATCCATTTTTTTGCAAGAGCTATCAGAAATATTCGACGCGACGTGGCAGTCGAATAGCAGTCACTTTGCAGTCGAACAAAATGAAATGACTTTATATATATCCTACGTGTCTATCTCTCTGCACACACACACACACACACACATACACACATATATATATATATATTTTTTTTTTTTCTTTCATCGACGAGTATCAACGCGAGCGAGCACGGTGATATACGTGCTTTTCAATCTTCAATGAACCTAGGGTTTGAGGTAGTTCTAGTCACCGTTTTCTATCCAATTTCGTTACTAATGGACGATACGAAAAATCGTTAAACAAAAATCCGGAGAAAAAGGATTAGTTTTAGAAACTTTTTCGTTATGATACTATCGAAAGAATATTACCGGAGAGCGTTTTCTATCAAATCTCAATGGTACTTTGACGAAAAGTCATTAAGAAAAAAAAAAAAAGAAAAAAAAGAAAAACTGAACCTCACGAGACTTCATATTTTTTCCAATTTTTTTTTTTTTCAATTTTCTCTCTCTCTCTCTCTCTCTCTCTCTCTCTCTCTCTGCGCGCTTATTCCTCCAACGTCAAGGAGAATCTCTGGCATCGTTCTTGCATAATCCCAAAGGGGAATTCGCCGAAGCTCGCTGGCTGCTTCGGCCTCTCCTCGTCGAAATCATCGATTACGCATTCGTTTTCACGAGGATAGAAAAAAAAGGGGCCGAGGGAACGTCGTGAAAGAGGAGTGGAATCGGGTGGAGAGACGTAAAGAATGGAGTAGGAAGAAGAGGACGCGTATGCGGTCAATTTATTTCATAGGGAAAACAGGAAAAATAATAAAGCAAAAGAAAAGGATGAAGAAGAAGAAGGAAAAATATCTGAAAAACAACCTTTCCATGTATAATATATATATACGTGTGCGCGCGTGGATGCATACACCCCACTTTCCTATCTCTTCAGAAATTGTCTTCACCTGAGAAAATAAAGGGATAGAAGAAATGAAATCCTCTCGTTCTCTATCGATCTATCTAACCTCGCGAGGATCATCGTCTTTCGTACAGATATATATGTATACACACACACACACACACACATATATATATATATATATATATTGGTAATATTCGTAAAATTTCATTCGCAAAACTCGTATCAAGAAATCCGACCAAAAGCAATTTCCATAAATTTTACTCCGATAACGAAAGAATAATACAAAAATGGGCGACAGAAGGCGGGCGCGGCAGTAGACAAAACAGGAGACAAAAGAGGAGACAAAACAGGAGGAGCGATCGAAAATGCGCGTCTCTCGAATGTTGCTTTTTCGATTCTCGACTAAGAGCTATCGACGTCTTTGGACAGCGGAGATGCGAGAGTTAGAACGTGGATAAGTTCGTATTAAATAAAATAGGATATAATCGTTTATTTATCGACGACGTTCGACTATAAGTCGAACACCGTCGTTTGTAGCGTACGCGCGTTGTTGTTAGGGGGGGTATTCGATCGATCGCAAAGAATTTGAGCGAGATAGAGAAGATTTGTCGAGTAGAGGAGGGGCGGGCGAGGAGGAAGGTTGGGTACGCTTACCCTGTCAAATATTACGTTGGACCTGTCTATCCCCCTTTTTCGTACGGTCTACCGATTCGAAATTAATCCGCTCCCGAACATCCCCGACGACAAATTATCGAGTTTATAGCTATCGGCACGCGAAAGCGAACACCAACATGGACGTTATCAGAATGCGCAAGTATTATCGTTACGATGCTTTTGGATTCGATAAGATGGTCAGTCGACGTATTACGTAGAAAAGAATGAAAAGATAATGAAAAAGACAGGAGGTTATGTCGGGGAAACTTTGTTTTTGGAAAACTTTCATTTCATTGCATTGCATTGCATTGCATTGCATTGCATTGCATTGCATTGCATTGCATTGGATTGCGTTGCATCCTATGATGGATAGTTTTAATCGGATAATGGGATACCAATGGAAGCTTTGGGAATTTTGGAAAATTTTAAAAGGAACATCGCCTTTTTTTCTTTTTGTTTTTCTTTTTTTTTCTTTTTTTGGACAAAAAACAACTTTTTTCGACCATGTATTTTACCAGTTTCTCCTTTTATTGATTGATTTTTAATAATTTTTTGTTTTCTCCTCTGGTACCCATTTCCTACTACGTATTCCCCGTGTACATATATACATATATGAATAAATTTATAGGAGTGGTAGTAAACGGACAGAGAGAGGGTACGATTTTGATATTCATATTGTAATTTATACTGTATAAAACGAATAGAACGCAACGTGTCCGTCCACGATCGTCCTCCTCCTTTTTACGATTTACAATAAACTAGCGCGTATGAATTTACAGACGACACAAGCTCGGACACGATCTATCGACGTTCAATTTATATCCGAACCATCCGCCGCTCTGTCTCTCTATCGGTCTTCGCTTTAAACATTTTACACGCAAATTCCTTTCTACGTTTCGTGTAACATAATACGCGACGTACACAATCTACTTATTATACTCTCTAAGAGAGAGAGAGAGATATATATATATATATATATATATATATATATACATATATCTTTACGGAAATATATTCCCTTTTTTTATGTTTGTAAAACGTAACTCTTTCATCCTTTCTTTTTCCCTTTTTTGAAAATATTTCCATTGATATAAAATCAAAAAATATTTTTAAATTCCAACTTTTGCGCTAACCTATTCAATAATTCTCTGCCTCTGTTATATACTTTTTGTTATTTTCAAAAACGAAATTTCCAAGCAAAGACAAGCCTTTTCTCTTACTACCCTAATCGTGTATCATTTTATTACAGTTTTATGGATTACTCGTTGCCGAAAACGACTTGAGAACATTTCTAAACCTCGGTCTTTATTCCGGTCCAATCACAATTTTCATTTCCATACTCCTCGTCGTCCTAATTTCCTTTACGTTTGCGGTGAGTAAAAAAGCAAATAAAAGATTAAAACGCTCGTTCGAATCTTTAGACGGAAGAAGGTATCACTTGAAAATCAATAATATGCACACATTTATATATACGCATATGTGCAGGATGGAGGCCAAAAAGTGTTTCTAGGTGAATTTAAAAATCTATTTCTCTTTTTCGAGACTTTTTATAGGCTTTTAGTTTTGAACTTGTAGTTTTACAATTTCAACAAAAAAAATTCACTAACCCTATATGTACATATTATATATAAAAATGAAATAAATAACTGGTTTGTTTTTTCGAGAGAGAGAGAGAGAGAGAGAGAGAGAGAGAGAGAGAGAGAAAGAGAGGTAGTAGCTATCGTAATCGAGAAATCGCAATTTCGTCGTTTCGCGTTATTCCATCGGAGTAACAATCAAAGATGGCGCATACCGAATTACGAACTGTCCCATTTGAATTCGACGTTTATTAATTTTATTTTTATTTCTTTTTATTTTTTTTACTCGACGACAACGTAGACACACACGACAACAACAACAACTTTTCCAATATCAAAATTTATTTCAGAGCTCGTCTGTGTTGACCGCGAACGAAAGAGTCCTCGGGGAATCTCGAAACGATATCGAGAAGGTAACGAAATTTTGTATGTGCGTGTGAGAGAGAGAGGGGTGGGGGGAGAGGGATCAAGGAACGAAGCGACGGACGTGTGTCACCTTTCGATAATTGTTCATAATTTATGATTTAGCGGATACCACGTAAAGAGAGTGTTATTGGCCTTCGACCTGCTTACAAGTGCATTCACAAACATGTAAGTCCATATTATGTGTTAAAAAATCCTTTAAAAATACATTCATTTCATTATTATTATTTTTTTTCTTCTTTTATTTATTGTTTGCCTCTCTACTTTTTTTTTTTTTTTTCCTTTTTTTTTTTGAAGAACAATGTTTCGCCCAAACGAATGTTACATCGTTTCGTGATTTTCATTTTTATTTAACAACTTTAACTCGTTTAAATATCGTTTTTCGTTGTTATTATTTTAATACACTTCCCGCACCACGTTTTTTTTTTTCTTCTTTTTTTTTTTTTGAACAATGGCATCAATAGTTTATTGATTTCCAGTTGCAACAAACGGAGGTCTTTCAAAGGAAAACGAAGAAATTGGCAAGTATAAATTTGCTTTAATAAAACTAAAAAAAAAAATTTCATTCGTTCATTCATTTATTTATTTGATTTTATTATTCTTTTTCATACTAACCATCGACAGTTACGTAAGGAGCTGCTGGAGGTGGAGATAATGAACAGCAAAATAACGTGCCTTGAGAAATTATTAAGACCTGAAGTGAGTCAACGAGATGAATTGCTATCGAGGAATAACAAATGGGAAGAACTTCTTTCTTCGTAGATAAAAGAGACGATTTCAATTGAATGAGATAGAAACAACGGAGTCATTATTTTGACTCTCGTAGTCTTAAGAAATTCTCTCTCTCTCTCTCTCATTCATTCACTCATTGCAAAGCATTCATAATTAGCCCGTTCTTTCAACTGCAATATAAACGGTAATCTTGTTTTCTTGTTGTTTTTTCTTGTTGAGAGAGTAAGAAAAAACTAGTTTGAAATTGTTGAAGTTATGATCCACCATTCGAGTTCAAAAAGAAAAACAAAATAATTTCGAAAAAGAAGAAAATTTTGGAGAATTATGAATAGGTCACGTGGCAGATTTCGAAGGAGCATGGATCCGAACGAACGAAATTAGATATACCGCGCGGTTAGTAGCAGCAGTAGCAGCAGCAGCAGCAGCAGCAGCAGCAGCAGCAATACGTTGGCGTCGATCGAGCCACGGAAAGACACGTCCTAATCCAGACTCCCCACCGACATTCAGCACCCCTTCCACAAGTCCCACCAAGCCGGGTCGATGCGCTTTTTCCATGCGTACGAAGGGATAAAATGCTAAAGGGGAGCGAGCTTTCATCTTCGGCGATTGTAGGAAGGTGAAGAGGTGCGTTTTAAACGCACGTTAATCGGTCGAGAAACGAGAAAATCTTTTAACTTTCTCCTTGAAAGAGGGAATGAAAGAGGAGAGAGAGAGAGAGAGAGAGAGAGAGAGGGAAATGGCGTTGAAAAGAAAAAATCAATTTGTACTTCCTCGTATAATATTTTTGTTTTGCATTGGAGAGACTTGGGCCAAGGAGCGTGGTAATAAAAAATTAATAGTCAACGTATTTGTTATTTCTCAGGAACAATGCGAATGGCGACAAAGCAGGTCACCCAGGATTTACTATCGTGCGATCGGTGTTACGTCGAAATAATATTGCAACGATCGAAAATAAAAAAAAAAATTTAATGGAAAAAAGAAAAACAGGAAATAGCATCGTCTATCTGGTCGCTTTTAAACAATGAAATTGCAAACAGCACTTGGTAATATCTACATATCTGATACTACTACTACTACTACTACTACTACTACTACTAGAGCAACGAACTTTCCCGTTAACTAGTCATATCTACATGCATAATTCATTTTACACACAGGTGACGTATGCAATAATAGAAACAATAGAGAGAACGACGACGCTCGGTTTACAACAATAACCCCAGTTCACTCGTGGTTAAGGATTCCACTTGCTACCATAAATCTCTGACCGGTTTATCATCCTTCTGGATGTATCAAAAAAAAAAAAAAAAAAAAAAAAAAAAAAAAAAAAAAAAAAAAAAAAGAAAAATATATATATATATTTATTTTTTCTTGAAAAAAATTGAGATTTTTCAGATTGTCGCGCTGAAAAGCGCAGGGAAAGATCGAGCACCGCTCCAAAAATTGATAAAAATGAATAAATAAATAAAAAAATTGTTACAAATTTCATTTGAAAAATAATATTCGAGCGAAAAGATTCGAGTAAACTAACCTAACCATAGAAAAAATATTTTCATTTCACGTAGAAAATCGACATATCTTTGACGATCGAAGAAAACAGCGAGCTCCCTCAAACGTGTTCCAAACCAAATACGTGCTGGCGTGAGCCAACTTTGCGGAAAAATATCTTCCAACCCGGTGAGAATAAATTTTCGAGAAGAAGAAGAAGAAGAAGAAGAAGAAGAAGGAGAAAAAAAAAGAAAGAATGAAGGGAGGTAAAAAAGCTTGAATTTTTGAGAGGTCGAGGGCATAGGACAGTCGTTTTCTTCTCAGAAATTTGAAAGAAATGAGAAGATTTTGGCAAAGTTAGACGCATGCTTTGACTCTCTTTCCGAATCCCATCATCCCATGTATATGTTAGCGAACCTCTCTCTCTCTGCAAATTTGTATGTGCCTCTGCCCTGCTGCGCTGCGTTAGCGTGTCGCTGCATTGCTTTACGTGCCATCGAGTTGGTGTGCGTTAGCACGTATATTAGGAAACTGTACGTCCTCTGCAGAGCTAGCTCTCCACGTGTCTCAGAGTTGGTGTGAGTTATTTTGCGTTAGATCTCACGCGTCAGTGTGAGTGTTAGCGACCTCACGTGTAAGTATCGGTGGTAACGATATCTGAGCTGGTTATTCGTGGAACGTAGATGTCGCCAGGTGCGGTGTCCCCATACCGTTTACTCTCCCCGGTGCCTATTTCCATTCACCTCCCACCTCATCCCGTTCGATGTAACAGCCCACCCTTCGGGCAGCCAGGGCCGACTCAGAAATTGAACCACGGCTACGTGGTGTACGAGAACAGGGTCTTTGCTCTCGTTTAATATTTCAAGCAGTCCATTGGCTGCCTTGAGCATCGACATGCGCACCCCCTCTGCACCGCTTCCCTTCTATCCCCTATCCCTTCTTTCTTTTCAATACACATACACATCTGATACATACATACATACATACGTATGTGTATATATATATATATATATATATATATATATATATATGTATATACATATTGGATAGAAAGATATCTATCTATCCATCTCACTCTTACACATCGATGTACCTTTATATATCTATACAGAGGTATAGAAAGAGACGGCTCGTTACATTGAAATCCGTAGGATAATCTAGCAGGTCTCTTCGTATCGATGCTAGACGTTGAAAAATCGATATCATTCCGTTTCTCTCTAGTTCTCTCTCTCTCTCGCTCTCTCTCTCTCTCTCTCTCTCTCTCTCTCTCGCTCTCTCTCTCTCTCCAGCTCTTTCTCTCGACGTGGTTAGCTTGTTTACTCGAGTATCGATTCTACCGGTGCCAAATAGCACGCGGAAAAGTCCAGGAAAGTATCTCGCGAGAAAATACTCTGTTATCGGCGTCGGTTTCAATTCTGTTCTGTGATCTAGATTTTTTCATCTCTTTTTTCCTCTCTCTCTCTCTCTCTCCGTCCGTCGGTCCGTCTACTTGTCTCTATCATGTA
This sequence comes from Vespa mandarinia, assembly GCF_050613455.1. Lineage (NCBI taxonomy): Eukaryota > Metazoa > Arthropoda > Insecta > Hymenoptera > Vespidae > Vespa > Vespa mandarinia. The sequence continues at coordinate 4,436,369 of NC_140827.1, read as the reverse complement.
GGCCGGACCAAAAGTTCCTAGGCAATTAGAAAAATTTTGGTATATTAAATGTAATAAAAAATTAAATATTGGCAAATCTAATAATTCGGATAGATGGACGTAATCTAAACGCGTTTGAAGAGACTTGGTCGAACGAGGCTTGGCTGATTATCCATACGCGCCATTTTCATCGTATATACGTATATAGATGGATAGATAGATGGATAAATGGATAGAGGAGATGAGAGATGGGAGGGAGGGGGGTTGAACGATTTAACTTTTACGAGTCGTATCGGCGGAATCGAGCTCGCTAAGTCGTGCGAAAATACCGGTTGCTCCGGACATGCCGATAGGATTCCAAGAAATCGATTGCATATCTCACTGCACTAACTTTCACATGCGTTTCTCTCTGCAGTTGTGTGTATTAGCAGGATTGTAGTAGTCGTTACATTGTTTATGCGCACGTTAGTCACGTTACGTGATTAATTTTTTTAGAAAAAAATCTTGTCAGTTTTCAGGTTATTTATCTATTTCTTATTAACATTATAGTTATTTGTAATTGGCATTTTTGTAATAATGTGTGTGTATATATATATATATATATATACACACACACACGCACACATATATATATATATATTTTATTGATATTTTCATGGAACGTATGCAAGTACGTGTGTGCGTGGGTGGGTGGATATGAGATGGCCGACAAGCTTCTGAAAAATACCCTCCAAGCGTTACAACCCTCACCACGTAGCTTCTCTTCCCCCCTTTCTCTCTCTCTCTCTCTCTCTCTCTTTCTCTCACTTCGAAAGAAGGGAGAGAGATCGAAACGAATGGGCCACACGTGTGCCACGTTCTCCCCTTTTTTCCCCGTTTTCCTTCCTTCCTTTCTTTCTTCTTTTCTTTCGAACACATCCCCCAAGAGCCAAGCCATTTCGTCGATTTCCCGGAACTCGCAAAAGACAGTCAAACTCATGAAACGACACCCACGAGCACATGTGATTTACACTCCTGCTAGGGGACCCCTTTCACCGACATTTTTTTTTTATTCGTGTTTTTTAGAGGGTGGGGAACGGACCTGTCTACGAATATTATAATATATCTACTAGATCGACCGATAAAAGTGTTCCTATAGGTGATTTTAAATATCAATTACAAGCTTTTCCGAGGCTTTGAATAATTCCATGTTCGTAAAACATTTTTGGTCCGAGGGATCTTTTATAATTATTTCCAGGCTTGTACACTTTGTACGATAAAATTTCAAGTAAAACTTTGAAACGACAAAGGTGGACTTACGATGCATCGAGCGATGCAACGGAAGATACATGAGTTAGAGCGAAGAGAATTGGGGCCTGGGGATAGGGACATGTTGAAGGGGGTGGGTTAAAAAGGGGTTGAAAAGAACTAGACGTAGGTTGGTGACTCGAATATAAAGAGAAGCATTGAACTGGCATTGAATTCGATGAATATGCAATACCTTGGGATAGTATGGAATTGAAAAAATATCGAAGAGAGAGATAAGGCGAGATGTCCTGTTTAATGGGAAATGTACGTATGTAGGTATGTGCGAGCATAGATATGTACATGCATATAGCATAGAGACGATCGAGAAATGTCAGAGGAATAGAATTATTCCACTCAAATTTTTACGCGAATCTAGTTATGTTCTTTCTTTCTTTCTTTTTTTCTTTTTTTTGTTTCTGATGAAAACGAAAATGCCTTTTACTAACGAGACCGATTGTTCGACGCTGTCGCCATCTTTCTTTTTATTTCCCACTCCTCGAAATATATACGGAAGATATTTGCTTAAAGCCTTGACAACGCTTTGACGAATACAAAAACGGTTTATACAGTTTCCATAATTAATTCATTCTTCTCGTCGTACTAATAACAGGACCGTTGGAATTTACGGTCGAGGTCAATTGGGAATACGACGCGAGTATCTTTATGTTCTCTCTTTTCTAACGGGTGTCTCACGGCGGACTTGCCATGAGAACAATTCGTTGCATATGTAGATCCTTTTCTTTTTTTTTTTTTTCCCTCAAAAAGGAGTAACCGATTTTTAATATTAGCTAGAAACTTTTGGCCGATTCCGTACAATAAATCGAAAAGAAGAAAATGCTTGAAAGAACCTGTCGAAGGAAACATCGGTTAAAATTTCGAATTCCTCTCGTCGATTTACGAGGATGTTTCCAAAGACGTGGATAAATCGTTTCGGCCATCCTGCCCTTCCCACTCCTGCGAAACTAGGGGTGGAGGAGGAGGAGGAGGAGGAGGAGGAGGAGGAGGAGGAGGAGTGGGGGATAAAAGTGCAGCTAAACCGCGACAAGAGAGCGCATATGAGTCTCGAATTCGTAAGGTGCAGTGTGTGCGCTCGAAAGATAGGGCCGTAGTGGTAATGGTAACGCTGGTTAGGGTAGGGATGGTGGTGGCGGTGGTAGTGCGGGCTAGGGGTAGGTAGGTAGGTAGGTAGGTAGGTAGGTAACTCCGGAGGTTTGAAAGTTTCGCGTGATAAGTGGCAAATGATTTATTCGACTCACGGCTCGCGCCAGCGAGCGGTACAAATTACGTAGCGCGTTCAGAAAACCTTAGCGAGACGTGACAGTAATTCATACTTCTGAATTAGTGCTGCCAGTTTCCGTCGTTTTTCGAAACGTTCAAGATGGAAAGGGTAAAGGGTGGGGTTGGTCAGGAGGTTGGAGGTAAAGGTGTTACGTCGAACTTGCCTCGACTCGGACGAACTTTTCCGTTCTCATTTCGAAACGTTTCTAACCTGACATCCCGGAGATTTTTCTTCGGGAAATTAGCCTGAGATCGTTCAGGGTCGGGTGGGCCGAAAGGGAGCGAGAGAAGAAATAAAAAGAAATGTTTCTTCTTCTTCTCAGAGGTGGTATTACATGTACCTAAGTCATAAAAATCTGAATAGTAAAATTGTAAGGCAAAGATGTGCATCCCTTTTCCTGATTTTTCGTTGAAATTTTCAAATGCATCGCATCCTCGAGAAATGTGAAAACATGTATTATTAAATCTGATGTGTATGTGCGCGTGTATACGCGATAGAAAGCTAGGTTAAGAGAACGATAGCTATTTGGAATAAAAATTTGTCGAGAATTTCGAAAATGTCGAATCTACGTAATTTCATTTTGAGCAAAGACCTTACATGTTTGTTTTTATCTATGGAATGAGCCAAAAGTAAAACTACAAATTCAGTACTTTGTCAACAGCATGAAGAAAGAAAAAAAATTAGTCAGCTTTTAACCTATGCAAATTGTACATGCTTATTGAAAAAAGAAAAGTCTACAAAAATGTGGATTCGATTTCTATTCGCGAGAGAGAGAGAGAGAGAGATCCTTTCGTTATAACGATAGCGAGTTTGGTCGGACGTAAGTGGAAAAAGAGAGAGAGAGTCTCGTTAAGTCGAGTTGAAGTACAGGTAGTCGACTGCAGCTCCGATTATTTTCGGCTTGCTCGTGAAAAAAATTCGTTAACTCGCGAAATTGCGTCCTCCTTCGCAAACGTCGAGCCATACGAATATTCGTTCGAATATTTCTCGAAGATATAGAGAAAGTCGACTTTTTCGTTAATGACTCTCTAAGAGAAAGAAAGAGAGAAAGAGAGAATGTGGAGAGAGGTGGTCTTCGTCTAGAGGTGGTCGAGTAAAAAAGAAATTAAAAAAGGAACCTTACCGTTTCGCTTAATCGAGCATATCGACATGCAATCACTTAAAAATTGACGCGTTGGAATGACCACTTGCAACGGACTCGCTCGAAAGCCAACTCTCGTTTTAGTAAGGCTCTTAACTCATGCATAGAATACATATGTATATCTATATCTATATATACATATGTGTGTGTGTGTGTGTTTATATATATATATATATATATATATGCATTTATGCACACCCTAAGCTATATACGGATCGATGGAATTAATTCGGATACTGGAATTAATCCTGCTACCTCCCAAGAGTTTCAGTCATTCGATTACGATTATCAGGGATAATCTCTGTTGGACCGAAAATAATTATATTCATAAGACGATCATTATTCTGATAAAATTTAATGCTTAGACAATAGCAAAATGGATTTGGTTTAAGGGAAAATATTATTGATTTTTCTCAAGTACTATCTGACGAAGGATAAAAATAATAGTTTTGTTTTCGGAAAAACAGTGAGAATAACAAATGCGTACGTTTGTTGGGAGTCCTGGCAGAAAGAATATATTATCAAGCTTTCCGAGAGAATAGGAAAAAGGAATGAAGAAAGAAGAATAAAAATACAAAGAGTAGAATTGAAAGAGAGAGAGAGAGGGAGATTCTAACGAGTAGAAACGGCCTTGACATCACGGAAAAGAAGATACGTATTTTGTTAGACACCTACGCGAACGAAAACGTGCTCTTTTTTAACGATTCTCTGGGTTAGTTAAAAAGAGAGAGAAAACTTTCATTTCTAATTTAGATGATTATTAAACATTATCGAAACTTTGTATGCATATATCTTAAATATATGAAATATATCTAGCATTTCGTTCGTGTTATTTATAGATTATCTTTTTGTAAAATGTAAACTTGTAAAATGAAACTTTTCTCCGAAAATTCAACGACACTCTTCCCCCAAAAGATCATAAGCAATTTTCAAAGTCAACTTTTTCTCATGACTTTGCATTTGTAAAAACTCCGACGATCTCTCTTTCTCTCTAGATTCTCAAGAATGACTCGAGACAAAGAAAGAAAGAAAGAAAGAAAGAAAGAAAGAAAGAAAAAAAAAACAGAGACATCCGGCGAGAGAAAAAATAAGAAGGAAAGAAAGAAAACGAGAGAATGAGAGTAGAGGTCCAGCTTCGCGCTTGCTTCATTAACGGAAGCAAGGGCATCGCGGTTGAAAGAGATTGGAAGGTCGAGTGAAAAAAAAGAACGGTACGGAACTGAAAAAGGGGATGATGGTGTTGGAGGAGGAGGAGGAATCAGGCGGGTAGGAGAGGCTGTTGAGCCGCATGGCGGCTTCGGGGGTGGGAAGTAGACGATGTCGACGTGCTCGTTGGGTCGCGTCGTAATGGCCAAGTCGCTGAGCCTAGACACACTCTCGGATACTACTTCAGGATTGGATCGAAGATATAACCGACGTTGCTTTAACGCTTTTAGAAAAGACCCGGGAGAACGAGTGAAAGAGAAAGAGAGAGGCTTTGAAGGATTTAAGGAGAACCTTCGAGATTTCGTCGGGCATTCTTCTTCTTCTTCTTCTTCTTCTTCTTCTTCTTCATCTTTTTTTGGCTCTCTTTTTTTCTCTAATTTCGTGATAGAGACGAGTGGATACAACGATCGAGTGGAAGAATTTTTTTCCTCTGTGGAAGAATTTATTTCTTTACTTTTCTTTTTTTCTTTTTTTTTTTTTTTTTTTTTTTTTTTTTTGTAATGCCATACTTTTTCTCGAAATTGTGATTTGATTGCAAAAATGTTTGACTAGGTTTTTGAAGGATGTTTTTCGAAGATATTTTGGAGATTTTCTTTTAATCAACATTTTTTTTCTATTTTTCTTTTCTTTCTTTTTCTTTTTTTCTTTTTTTTTTTTTTTCTTTCAATCTCAAGAGTTATGTTACCTTTGGTTCATATATATATACATATGTATGTATAGAGAAAAATATATATCGTATATGTAAGTACAATCGGAAAGTAGATTTTATTCGTTGCACGTGCCTCGGCAAACGTGCGAACGAGCTCGAGCGAATCAAAGCGTTGAATCTGACCTAGGAAGAGGGTTGTAACTTCCCTAAACGAGTTTTCCTCTTTTCCTCTTTCTTTCTAACTATCTATCCATATGTCGATCTATCTATTTATATTTATCTTTTATTTTTTCCGAGCGGCGATCAAGAGACTTTGAAGAAAATTCGATGATACCAAACGAAATTTTTTTTTCTCGGTTTTAACCTCTTCAGAAAGGGCATTTGTTGTTAGGAGGATGGGCCTAAAGTTCCTAGATTATATTATAAATTGATTACTCCTTTTTCGTTATCTTATGGGCTAATTTATTTTTTCGGTTTGCAAAGCCCTTAGAGAAATTTTTCGCCCACCCTCTTTACGAGAAGAACAAGAATTATTTAATATGGATGAACGAAAAAGAGATATATTCTCTCTTTCTCTCTCTCTCTCTCTCTCTCTCTCTGTGTGTGTGTGTGTGTTATTACCCAAATGAAAAAAAAATAAAACGGAAATAAAAAAAGGAATAGAAAAAAAACGAAATATCAAGGTAGAAATGTCAGAGGGTGAATAAATAATAATAAAAAAAGAATCTCTCTTGCATTCATTCGACGTTTATAAGAGAGTGAATTATCATAAGCGTAAAGACTACTAGAGAACGCGAGCGCGTTGTGTGTGTGTGTGTGCAAGTCTTCTCACGATACTCGACGTCTCGTTGGATCGTTAAGAGTTAAACCTTCCTTCGTTAAGCTCCAGCTTTGAATTTCAATGGCAATAACCACGATCGCGATACTTTATTAAATTGCTCTTCCCTCCCCCACTTTTCTCTCTCCTACTCATTCAAGTTGCGAGGAGAATACGGATAAAATAAAAAGGACGAAGAAACTATCGTTGCTCTTTTTTGCCATCATTTTCAATATTTATATTGTAGATTAAAATATTTTTGAATAAATTTTCTTTGCTTTCCCTTATCATGACAATATAAAATATTAACTTAGTAGAATGATCTTATAAATTATCGATGAAAATAAGATTTAATATTTTGAGCAACAGGAAGGTTGTGTTTTATTTAAATACAAAATGGCCTCGATCGCCATATTGTTTTGGCCGAAAAGGAAGGTTATCTTGAGATTGGAAAAAAAAAGATAAACGATAATTTTTGATCGAAAAAAGTTTTTATTTCGACAACTGTCGTCCCATCATAGCACATGTTCTTATCGTACGTGTGTTGGTATGCGTGAGAGAGAGAGGAAGAGAGAGAGGGAGAGAGTATGAGGAAGAGAAAGAGAGAGAGAGAGAGAGAGAGAGAGAGAGAGAGAGCAATAAACATTTCTTAAATAACTTCGTAACGATACGCATACATATATAATTTCACCTTTTTTCATTTCATTTCTATATTACTTATTTAGCATCTCTCTCGCTCTCACTGAATCTTTTTTATCTTGTTTCTAATATACATTCTATACGTTCAAAAAATTTCATAATTTTTATTGGAAATATAGATATTAACTTCTATATTTTCTAAACTGTTTATATTCTTCATCTGTTACTGTCATGCTTATTCCGATCTCATCGGCCAATCTCTCTCTCTCTCTCTCTTTCTCTCCCCCTCTATCTCTCTCCTCACTCTCCCTCTATCTCTCTCACTCTTCGTCGCCATCTTGATTTCTATCATTTTTCTCATAAAATAAAAGGAATTCTTTTATATCGTCCTGTTAATAACTGCAAAACCGTTAAGACGGATTTAGACTGCAACACTAAATTACACATTTGTACATCGTTAACATCCTCGAAAGTGTCTCACACACATACATACACACACGCACACTATCACTCCTTTAATCTTATCGAAAACTCGTCGTATAGGTTATAATAAAGTAGGTCCGAGTTTTTTGACATTTTTCACAAACGCACACACGCACACTTACGTTATATTGTTTATGACGTGCACAAGCATACATACACGCATGTATACGTTTATTCATGTTTCATTCATTGAAACTAATTAGTTTCAAATGATTTCTCATCTTCGGATCTTTAGTCATTTATTATTTTAGTTACTTTTATTATCTTTTATTATTAGCGTTTATTTATTGTTATTAATATTATTATTATTATTAATATTATTATTATTATTATTATTATTATTATTATTATTATTATTATTATTATTATTATTATTATTATTATTATTATTATTATTATTATTAGTATTATTAGTATTATTAGTATTATTAGTATTATTAGTATTATTAGTATTATTAGTATTATTATTAGTATTATTATTATTAGTATTATTATTAGTATTATTATTATTATTATTGTTGTTATTATTATTATTATTATTATTATTATTATTATTATTATTATTATTATTATTATTATTATTATTATTATTATTATTATTATTATTATTATTATTATTATTATTATTATTATTATTATTATGACTCTCTTGGAGCATGCTAATGCAGCGTCTAATCTTCGTCCCATTGTCGAAAAGACGTACAATGTTCGATATGCACGATATTTTTTTGATATTATTATTATTATTATATAATAATTATTATATTTTAGTATTATTATTATTATTATTATTATTATTATTATTATTATATAATATTATTATTTCGTACTCGGGAACTTTGAAACACGGATTCGAGGATGGGGCAGTGAATCCTAGAACCGAAATATATATATATATAATGTAAAACTAAGTAACCTGCGTTTATGCGTAATACATCTCAATAATTAATTTATTATTTATTATCATTATTATTATTATTACAATTATGAATGTTTTTCTCCGTATAAAGGGAAGAAACAAATATGAACGATGCGTCGATTTATGCACTTGAAAAATTTTGTCAAAGTTTCCAATAATTTTTAACACTTACATACGTACACACATACATGCTCGTGGACCATTGAAACAATTAATTTGAACATATATTTAATATTAATAAATTCGAGATAATACGTGTTCAAATGTTGAACGAGTTCTCTTTATTGGGTCTTTAAACAATTGTTAGATAATGTTGTATCTCTATCTTTCTATCTTTCATTTACAAAAATTCACTTAATATTTTTTATAATAAGAAATTATTACTATTATTATTATTATTATTATTATTAGTATTAGTATTAGTATTATTATTATTATTATTATTATTATTATTATTATTATTGTTATTATTACGGAACATTAGTATGACGAAAAAATAATATATGTATATATTTCAAATGTCTATGTCAATACATACGTTCATACATACATACATACATAGATACATATAGCAATATATGTAGCAGGAGATGGATGTACATGCAATACGTAGTATATATGTGAATTAAGAAACAAAATTTGATTTATATTAACCAAATTTGTTTTTTTTTATTTTTTTACTATATACACGTTGATAATTTTTATTTTCACTCTCTTCTTTACTATCAGAGATAAACTGATAATTTCGAACGTACAACATTTTTATTTATTTAGTTTTTATTTTCTCGATAAAAAATATATTTAATAAAAGAAGAAAAAAAATAAGATAAGAAAAGGGAGAGAGAGAGAGAGAGAGAGAGAGAGAGAGAGAGAGAGAGAGAGAGAGAGAGAGAGAGAGAGAGAATATAGGCAGATATTGGGAGAGTGAAGGGGAACTTATAAAAAAAGTGTATCGTTTTAAACCTACGCGCTCGTTCTAGCATGTAATCGCTTTGGCAACATTTCAAACTATACATTCGTAAAGAATAAGACAGGAGAAAGCATTAACTTCGACTGCCTTTTCACCACTATTACTACTACAACAATAACTACTCTACGCTACTGTTTAGTATATGTTTCGTAAAGATATACGGGGTGGACCGGATGTTTCTAGCAGCTTGTATTTGTACGATCTAAGGAAAAAGAATTAGCTTAAAATGTCCTAGCTTAATGAAGAGTAATCGATTTTTAAAATCACCTAGAAACACTTTTGGTCCATTCCGTACATATGCCATGATTAGGACGCATATATTTTATCCCTTCCTCGAATGATACTTTATTGACATTAAAAAGAAAGAGGGAGAAGCCATCTTATTTAGCATCAAGCTAGTTCCTCAAGTTGATTAAATTTATTGATTTTTTGGTCGTACTAGCTAAGCAAAAATAATGCAAAAGGAGAAAATTGATACAAATTTACTAATTCTTTCAAAAGATAAAAAATGTCTTAATAATCGAATATGATAATACATTTTTGATAATAATATCCGTCATGCAGGATCATGTCGATAAAAAATTTTTTATATATTTAGTCATTATACAGAATGATAAATATGTTTAATATATGTTTATATTGTCACGTTCTGCTGTTAAAAAAATGTAACATCTCTCTCTCTCTATCTCTCTCTCTCTCTCTCTCTCTCTCTCTCTCTCTCTCTCTCTCTCTCGTTCGTTGTACGAATGCATTCGTTAGAAAGAGGTTAGTAAACTCACAATCAGTTGTATTGTGTGTCACGTATTTCGAACCATGTATAGTATAATAAACGAGGTACAGTCAGTAGTATAGAACAGAGGGAAATTTTTACGTGCCTTTTTCTTTCTCTTTCAAAATTCGTCGAAATAATAATTTATTTAATCCAAAGCGTTGTCGAATATAATGACATGTTTTTTTCGTTTTCTTTTCTATACTCAAAACGTCGTTTTTATCTGTCATGAAAAATCATTTAAACTTTATTCCTTTTGTTTCATAACAATATCAATCACAAAAGCGAATCCAACTCGTTCTATGAATCTTCGAAATGTCGATTAATCAGAGAATAAAATTGAATCGTTTTCACCAATCAAATTCAGTCTTTTTCCAAAAACCAATGAAAATGAACCCTTACGAAGATCAATCGTAAAGGCAAAAATACAATTGTCTTCTTCCGTATTAGCCTGACTAATCCAAGCATTGTTGAGCGTCATCAACTTAATGACGTTATTTAATTTCTCATTTAATATATAAAGCAATTAAGATTTAAATCATATAACGTTAAGAGAACGATCGATGATGACGATGACGATGACGATTGATAGACTTCTTGTCGTTATTACGTATATATATAGCATAATGATTTTTTTTTTTCTAGAAAAACAGTTTCAAGAAATAGAATCGAAAGTTTTAATTTTGAATGGCCTAATTGATTGACAATATTTAATACAAACATATAGACATGTAATTATTTAGAAATGACAGTTGTGCGTTAGTTCAGACGATTATCGAACCTAACTGGCTGAGTTTATGTGAAGGAGCTTTTGTTATCTGAAAGGTCGATCTATTTCAAACGAAGAAAGTAAATCGGCTAGCTCTCTCTCTCTCTCTCTCTCTCTCTCTCTCTCTCTCTCTCTCTCTCTCTCTCTCTCTCTCTCTCTTTCTCTCTCGCTCGCTCTCTCCGAATAGCAGGTCAAATATGCTTCGGCTGAGTTTTCAACGATGATGACGGAAGTATCGATTGGCCGGGTTAAAAATTGTAAAGGGAATATGAGGAAGCGACGACTGTACCTACGAGCTTGTCCAAGATCGTAATCTAACATCAAAAGTTGTTGTTATGTAAAGATTATTAACGAAATTGACTGCCTTATTTCATAGATAAATGAAAAAAATAAACCATTGTGAAAAAAAAAAACATTTAAAAAATAAATATCCTTTACAAAATGAATAATAAACTATATGTACGTATATACACGAGAGGCATATATTGTATTTTACATACATATGTGTGTACGTATATATATATACATATATACATAAAACGTCTATACATCTATATAAAAATATATCTACGCAAATACATATACGTGTGTATACTATTTAATTATACATATCAATTATTCGAGAGATTTATGCACGTAAAGTATATACGTATATGTATTTGTAGTATATTAATATGTTTAATTGAAATTGAAATGAAAAAATTTGTGCATAAAATGAAATAGAACTATGCACGTATATTAAACAGAAATACGTACGCGCAGAAAGTTAAAGATAAGTGTAATACAGGGTGGGCTAAAATCTGAAGTGAAAATTAGCCTAAAAAGTGTCGAAACAGAATAATTGACTTTTAAAATCAGCTAGATACTTTTAGGGACCTTTGGCCCTTCCTATAGAAATGTTCAAACGTGTGACTTGTTACTTATTCTCCAGCCTTTGTTCTCAATTTTTTTTATATACGAAACTATATGAATACAGACACACGCATGCACACAAATGCACAGTCAGCAGCATATTTAAAAACACGTTTGATATTTTTAACGAATATCGACACGTGTGTGTATAACTAACGAATTTTATTCTCCCTCCCTCCCCGTCCCCCTTTCTCTCTCGCGTTGTCCTTTCAATTTTGTCTTTTCTCTTTTCTCTAGAAAAAGGAAAAAAGAAATAAAAAGGATAAAAAAATTCTTCACAGAAAGATGAAAGAATCTAGTTAAATAGTTGGAAGTATATATCTCGTGATACGTGATCAGAGAAACTCTAAACTCGGTTTGGAAAGTAACGAGGATCGATACATGCAAACCCTTCCTAGTGTCTCTGTCTCTCTTTATCTGGAGAAAAAAGAAGGAAACAAAAAAATACAAACAGCAGTGATATAAAACGTCGTGCATCGAGTAATTACATCAGGATCCGCAGTACGCGACCGACATTCGAACGAGAGTAATTAACGATATTTATCCAGTACAATGTCGACCGATTTTACGCATTTCTCTTTTTTTTTCTCTATTAGCAAAATGGAACGACGATTCATACAAAAGATTAATGTTCTATTTCCGTTGTGCACTATACCTCACACACGTGTGGGTGTGTGTGTGAATGTGTGCGTGTATATGTAATACATATGAATATATTTATTGTTTATATATATAAGTTAATATTTATTCATATGTATACGTGTGTGTATATATATATATTTCAATATTGGTTCATAACTTTTGTTCGTGTTCTCACACGCACATGTGTGTGTGTGTGTGTGTGTGTGTATATATATATATATATATATATATATATATATATATATATATATCTGTGTGTGTGTATATTTTTGCCCATGTTTATATATCAATTTTCTATCCATTTATATATGTATCAATATTGTTCATATTCTCATATATACTCCGGTATGTCATATTAAATATCTAGAATTCGTGAAAAGGCCAGGACTTTCGGGTCGTCCGAGAATGGTGGAGGCAGGGAGCCAAATCTGGGTTGTTCGTTTCTTCGGGGTCTCAATTTATTAGCATGTGTTTTAAACCACTGGAGCTTTCGAGACCTTAGATTAATCTTCTTATAAATATCAACTTAATCTACAGATCAATATTGTTCCTATATGTATGTATGTATGCACGTAAAATATAGCATAATGTAATATGAAATATACAAAAATTGTTTGCGACGAAACAATTTTCTACAATTATCTACCAAATAATTTAAAAAAACAAAAGAAAAATCATATAAATAATAATTTCTCGTAATAAGTAAATACATAATAATTATTATTATTATAAATAAAATACATATAGGTTTATAGTTGTCGAAAGGAGGATCCTAATAACGATTATTTTAATATCATTTATTACGACTGATATAATATTCATTGGAAATATTACGAAACAAATGGTTATTCAGAATAAAATCCACTGTCTTCGCCCTGAAATATGTTGGATTTAATGATATGTTATGCGGTATGTTTTTAGGATATAAGTTGAACAAAAAATTCGAAATAAACGTTAATAGCATTTGACGAAAAATAATCCAATACATGTCACTTTTCATTTATAAAAGAGAAAAAAGAGAATTAATAGAAAAAAAAAAAAAAAAAAAAAAAAAAAAGAAAATAACGACGATGATGATAATAATAGTAATAATAAAAACCGCATAGAACGAATTTTTGTTGGCAATTACGTTGCCAAGTAAATGCGTTTTGTTTATTCATCGAACGATTCGCCATATTTGCGACATGGTGATATATTAAATATATCAGTGCGACCAAAGAATCTCTAGGTGGACCGAAAAAAGTTCCTTGATAATTATAAAAATAAATTATTCCTTTTTGAGACTTATTAGGCTTATAGTGTTAGGCTTGTGGTTTTACGATCTAAAAAAAAATGAACCTAAAAGCTCTTGAAAAAAAGGCAATTGATTTTGAAAATCACCTGGGAACACTTTTGGCCCGCAGTCTATAAAAAAAGAAGTAAATAAATAAATGAAAATCGATAATTGTAGAATTTTCGTTTAAAACGTTTTGTCACGAGAAAATAAATTGATCGGAGCAAATTGTCGAAATTGCAAGCCACACGCTATCTCTCCTATTTTTCAAACACATGGGACACCAATGTATACGTACGTGCATAGATGCGTACACACATTCGTACTAAACATGGGTACTCGAGATTGGCCTTTCGGCTTAAGGTTTAAGGTTTAATCGAGCAAGTGTTTAGGTAAACGCGCGTGTGAACTTGTTCGCGTAACAGAAATCCTCCATTTTGTTCCTGTATCCTTTTTTTCTCTTCTTTTTTCGTTCCTTCTTTTTCTCAAATCACTTTCATGATCAAACAAATTAGGTTTATTTACATGGTAGGGTAAAAGTTTGTAAGTGATTTTAGAAAACGATTACTCTTTTTCGAGACCTTTTAGGTTCATAGTCAGAGGTTTACAGTTTTACGATCTAAAAATGAAATCTACCTTTAGAAAATGCTTTGAAAAAGAGTAACTGATTTTTAAAATCGTTTAGGAAAAGACTTTTAACTTAAACATTTTGAATGTTAAATCCTTAATATCGCCAATTTTCTAACGAATATTGAACAGTTATTTTCTGACCCCCTATCCCCGTCGGCGCCGAACGGTTAAAAAAGCACGTGCCAATCGATGACCAAAGCTAAACTCGCCGTTAAGTCCCTCCAAAGATCCCTCAAGAAATCCATTCGAACCTTATTACGAACCTTTGAGAAGGTTAAGTAATAATAAACTCGGTAAAAAATCCGAGAAATTTGAAATGAAAAAAAGAAAAATATTATCGACGCATCGTCCTCTCACACACACGGACACTCGATTTCTCTTTGTCTCTTTCTAAAATAATCCAATTAGTCAATTCTCGAATTGACTATAAGGTCTAAACGCAAACGGAAAAAGGGGCTCTTACGGTAGCCCTAGCCCTTTTTTCTTTTATTTTCTTTTCTTTTCTTTTCTTTTCTTTTAATCAAAGGGCCTACCTACGCAATCCATCGGCGGACACGCGTCTTGCACAGCAGTCTTCCTCCATTTGCTTTTTTCTTTTTTATATTTTTACCTTCTTCCTTCTTTCACAGAACATTCTTCCTCCCGTTTATATTATTTAGTTTATGTTAGGACTCCAAAGAAGAAAGAAGAATTAGAACGATCATAAGAGGTAGGACATAACGTCAGAGTTTAAATATTATTGGTAACACTGAGCTTTCTTAGAGATTCGTTTTCTCTCTCTCTCTCTCTCTCTCTCTCTCTCTCTCTCTCTCTCTCTCTCTCACTCCCTCCCTCCCTCTCTATCTCTCTAACTCATGATCTATACCATGAATTATTTCTTTTTTAATCTCTTTGCACATACACAAGCACTGCAATATTTATCAGAGTCGTCGACACCATAAATAATGTTTCACTTGGGATCTCCCTAAGTCAATGTATCATATTTGTTCTTGTCCATCGTGAGATTTGTTGAATGAAATCTTTGTGTGTGCGCGCGTGTGTGATATGTATGATCTATGTATGATCTATGTATGTATGTATGTATGTATGTATGTATATATGTATGTATGACGTACATATGTGTGCATATATCTGTTATATTCGTTCACTACTGCGAGTCCAGCATACGACAGCCACCAATGTAGAAGGATCGAGCCCAGATAAAGAAGAGAGGAAAAAAAAGAGTTAAAGAAAAAAGAAAAACAAAGGACAAATCAGCAGTCAGTATCATCCTCCTGATGGCGTCTACGTAGTTCCAAGTAACGATGCCGTGGGTCGCAGTAATGAAGTAGCGGTACCTAGACATCGGTTCCAGTGCCTTCCTGATAGCCCTCATCGGGTGAGCTACGCGTGGATCCTAATACACGTTTGAGGGCCGATACAGGCGGTAATACGGGTACACCCTTTTGCCATACGCGCATTTGTTTTGCACCTGGTGGAAATTGTTCGACCGTTGGTGCTACAACGGCTAGCGTTTCCTTGGACGACGTATATGAACTGACTTGTAACGAAGCACCTCTGCAATTATCTCTACAACCATCCCTACAACTGTTGTTGCCGGCGCTGTCTCTCGTAGTAGCGGTACTATTGTCCCAAAGACAACTGGAATATAATATTTTACCATCGTCGACTAATTCCATACGGCCGACGCCAGCAACGTAATCACCACCGGTAGTAACGTAAGGCGTTAGATCTTCGGCCGAGCCACGTCTAGTGTCTCTTATCAAATCAGGATTATCGATGGGCATCAATGATGTAGTCGATGAAAAACATCCACCGGTTGGTGGTACCACCAAGGACGATCTACCACAACTACCGATGCCACCTTGACTACGTTCATCGTATCTCGTAACGTTGCTATAATCACTTTCGTTCTGGACCAGGGCCGTTTGCGGTCTTTGGACGTAACTTAGATTCAAGGATACCGGCGGTTTCGCGTCGATCCCGAACGACGTTGTTTCGATCT
>NC_140827.1:4317500-4415000 GCF_050613455.1 Vespa mandarinia | reverse complement strand
TTATTATTACATCTTAATGAAAACATTTTGGTCCATCTTGTGTATACATTTCTCGAATCAATTCGTAAAAAGTAGTTTACTTTTATTATTAAATTTTAATGAAAACGTTTGGGTACACCCTTTATATATACGTTTCATGAATTAATATGAATGAACGAGTGAAGAATAGGTTAGTTTTATTATTACATTTTAATGGAAACGTTAGTACACTATACACACACACACACGTATTATATATACACGTTTCACATATTAATATGAATGAACGGGTAAAGGATAGGTTAGTTTCATTCTAACCTTTGAATGAAACATAATGAAAAATTTTCAAAATGAATACCTCTTTTTCCTCTTGTTCTTTTTGATCACGACATTCAGTGAAAATCTTTCATACACTGCATATACATATGAAATACAATATTAGAATTCTGGATATCCACGAAAAGAATATATTTTCTAGATATTTACAGGGCGGAAGGGAGGGAGAGAGAGACTAGTGTCACTTTTTAGATATTAACTTTTACGATAGGCTCAGACTTGCTGATCGTATAAAATCGATAAAGGGACTCGAAAAGGAGCATCTGCCGCGACGTACTCTCTTAACTTTGAAATTTCCTCGACAATGTTATCGCGATTCTATTGTTCGTTCTAGCGTACGTTAGCTACACTGTATGGCTACACACAACGCGCGTATATCCCTTTTCTTAGTTTACCGTAAAAACAAGTAGTATAGGTCAACCTCTTCTCAAACGATTCTATAAAAAGTTAGGTTAGGATAATCAATATAAATAAGAATTTATTATTCGTATTTTTTAACGTCTACTAATATGTCAAAAATTATTCATTGACGTATTGATAAAAACAAATATAAGAATTTTTATTGCCAATTTCAAAAAAAGAACTATCAATATCCTTGGACCGATATTTTTAATTAATATCGCAAAATAAGTGAAAATTTTTATATCTAACCTCCAAAAATAAATAATCTAATGCTAATGATATAAATATTTAGATAGAATTTAATTTATATATACATATATATATACTCGTGGAATAATTGTATTTATCGTTAGTACTAAAATAAGACGTATTATTCAATCGTCTAGACGGGATAAGGATATTATTATTATTCGATCGAACGTTTTGAAACTAGTCGAAATTTGGCTAACAGAAGCATATATATATATATATATATATATATACATACATATATATACACATACATATCTGAGTACATATGTATAATAAAGCTTCGTCGTCTTTACGTGACGATTATGGAAACGGCATTACAGTTTGCACAGTGCTATCGGTATTCACGTCACAGATCCGATCGTTCGTACCGACATTTTTACGATAACGACCGACAATCCACGAAGGCTTACGAACACGACTATTTAATCGTTTCCGAGAGTGAGATAGGACAGATACATACGACGCACACGCACACGCCTTTTTCTTCAAAAATCATGTAAAAAAATAACTCTAAAAAAAATTGCCCCTATATAATCGTTGACTCAATTTTTCTAATTAAATACTTAACAAGTTAATATAATATCTGAAATATCTAACAAGAAACATTATAATTACGTTCCAAATAATTCTACCAAGTTCCTTCTAATAATAATATCAAATAAAATCATTCTATTGATTTTCTATTTGTTCTATATATCGTTAAAAATTTATTCCATTTATAATATCAAATAAAAATTCATATAATTATCTTTTAAATAATAATAAATGGGGTTTAAAATTTCATCTCTTTCAAATTATTTTTTTTAAATCACGCGCGAACTCATACACACCACGTATATATAAAATGAAGGTTAAAAATACTGGATCAGAACTTCTTTTCATCTCTTTTTTGTTTTTTATTATCAAGGAACGGGTTGCCTGTGTTGCTAGTTCCTTTCTTCGAAAACAAATTTGTTACATAATACTTGTGTTTATTTTTTTTTCTTTCTTTTTTGTTTGTTTGTTCTCACCATATTATCATCATCATCATCATGAACGGTTAATTAATTAGGTGAGTTTTAGGCGTTTTTTTCAAACATAAATTAAAATCAAATCATATTCCTTCTTACACAAATACATATCGTTTATGAACAAAGGACGCGAATAACGCTCAAAAAACTCACCTTTACAATTTTTATTTATTTATTTGTTTGATTTTAAGAAATAAACGTTATTTTTCTTTTTTTTTTTGTGTTACCAGGAAGAACAGTACATATTATCATTGTTATTACCATCGATATACTTTTTATATCAGTTATCAGTGATATTTCCGAATTGGTACTTTTAATGAAAAAGTTTTGCGTATGAAATAATAACAATCAACCAAAAAAAAAAGAAAAATTAAAAATACAAAGCATTTCCTGCGGGCATATGCACGTGTAACGTGTGTATACGTTTATGTTTACGTATGTTGTATGTATGTATGTATGTATGTATGTATGTATGTATGTATGTATGTATGTATGTATGTATGTATGTATGTATGTATGTATGTATGTATGTATGTATGTATGTATGTATGTATGTATGTATGTATGTATGTATGTATGTATGTATGTATGTATGTATGTATGTATGTATGTATGTATGTATGTATATA
This sequence comes from Vespa mandarinia, assembly GCF_050613455.1. Taxonomy (NCBI): domain Eukaryota; kingdom Metazoa; phylum Arthropoda; class Insecta; order Hymenoptera; family Vespidae; genus Vespa; species Vespa mandarinia. The sequence continues at coordinate 4,412,392 of NC_140827.1, read as the reverse complement.
TATATGTATATATGTATTTATATATGTATGTATATATGTATGTATATATGTATGTATGTATGTATGCATGTATGTATGCATGTATGTATGTATGTATGTATGTATGTATGTATGTATGTATGTATGTATGCATGTATGCATGTATGCATGTAAGCATGTATGCATGTATGCATGTACCTTGTATATTTGTTTATAGTATACAAATCGGCCATTTTTCTTTGTTTCCATTTCTTTTTTCCCTGTACGAGTGAGCAAGCAACGGCAACGCGAAATTATTTGTCGATTCTAATTTTTTTGCTTGTTTTTATTTTTTAATTTCTCCATAGGATTGATCATTTGTTTAAATTATTTTTTGCTCCATCAGAATTTTTTAAGGCACACATAGCCACGTTATTTATTTTATTTTTTTTATTTATATATGTATATATGAGAATTACAAATAATTTCGCGCTGCGATTTCTTTACCGGCCGAAATTCGATGTACTTATATTTGTTTGTTTGTTTGTTTGTTTGTTGATTGGTTTTATCATTTTTTTTCAAGTCGTCGTTATCAGAATTCTATTTTTTTCTTTTTATACACGGTTCGTTAACAACAATTTTTTGTTTTAATATTTGAACAAATTTTCTCTTCTGTCCCGTGTGACTTTGAAAAAATTTCCAATAATGTACGATCACAAAATTATATTTGTTACAAAAATTTCTGCAATTTTTTGTTTTGCTTTTTTTACGCCAATTTCTCCATACCGAGTAACAAAAAACAAAACAAAAAATAATAAAATCAGATGTTTCCGCGATTCTAATATCGACTTCTTCTTTTCAATTTAACTTTTTTTACGATTTTTTTTTCAAATTTGTAAATATATCTTTTTTTTTGTTTTTTTGTTTTTTTTTCCAAGACGATTATCGAAATTACAATTTCAACATCGTCAACAACAACTACGTGCGTTTTTAGCGACAAAATAAAACTCGACTCGTTCTCTCTCTCTCTCTCTCTCTCACACACACGACATTCCGTAAGAGTCCTACATTCTTCTTAATTATTTAATTTGTTTATTTAATACTTCGCCTATATAAAACCTTCTTCGAAAGAAAACCCTAACGCACGTAGTTCGATGTTTTTTAATAGATCGCTGTTTTGAACAGCGCTATATTGTAGTAGAATTGTTTTCAAATGAAAGACGCAAAAATCCAAAAGTTGTTCAATGAATTTTTTCGCTTTTTCACAAATTTTTAAAAAACAATTCTCTACAAAAACTCCTTTTTGGAGAATGATGTTATTAAAAGATCTTATTTCATTTCATTCTTTCTCGTTTTTTTTTGCTTTTTTGTTTTTTAACGCTTTTATCCATACTTTTTTCTCTTAATCCGTAATGTTAATCCATTTCTTAGTTTTTTTTACATTCGATCATTCGTTCAATTTCTCTCTCTCTCTCTCTCCTCTCTCTCTTTCTCAAAAAAAAAACTTTTACATTGTAAAAGTTAGCAACCGTAAATTTTTATTCGCGATCAAAACTGAAAGATACCCTTGAAAAAGATATTTCAAGGAGATACCTTCGTCTAGTTTTCCAATCCGAAGAAAGTGTAGTCTCTCGATGAAAATGATTAAAAAATTTTGTTCGCTATATAACTGTTTAATTTCTTTTCCTTCTTTTTTTTTGTTTTCATTAACAAAATATTTATGCCAATAGTTTAATAATTACGTATATATAAGAAGACGAATCACGATTTGTCATATAAATATTTGTTGTGTGCTTTTATTAGATTATTTTTTAACGTTCAAATTTTATTTTTGTATTAACTCACACTTTCTTCGGATCATTATAAACTCAGCATTGCTAATCAATGCTACGTGATAATCCCGACTCTACAATAAATCAATAGTATATCATCATAGTTTAGAAAGAGTCAAACTTAAACTTAAACCGAGAATAGCATTTGTATTTAACAATAATAATAATAATAATAATAATAATAATAATAATAATAATAATAATAATAATAATAATATTAATAATAATATTAATAATAATATTAATAATAATATTAATAATATTAATAATAATAATAATAGTAATAATAATAATAATAATAATAATAATAATAATAATAATAATAATAATAATAATAATAATATTAATAATAATAATAATAATGATAATAATAATAATGATAATAATAGTAATAATTAATTATAGTTAAAAAAATTCGAACGCTAAGCTTCAAGCAGTCATCTCAGTCTATTTTTAACGAATAGAAAACTATTGTTTCATCGATCATTTCCTCCTTCCTTCTTTTTTTTCTTTTTTCTTTTTCTTCTTCTTTTTTTCAGACTTCACGAAGCTCTTTATGTATGTGAAACTTTCACATGACACAATCGACGTCTACGTTTTGTTATTATTAATATTATTATTATTATTATTATTATTATTATTATTATTATTATTATTATTATTATTGTTGTTATTGTTATTATTGTTATTATTATTATTATTATTATTATTTGGTTTGTTCGTTTGTTATTTACTTTTCCCAGATACAACTTTGACTCTTTTTAAAAAATGATTGTAGAAAAGGAAAATAAAAAAAAAAGAAAAAAAAGAAAAAAAAAAGAAAAAAAAAAAGAAAAAAGAGAAAAAATACAATTCGCAAAGAAGTAATATATAAAGTGAGAGACGCAGAATTTAAAACGTACAAGAGGATATTAATTAATAATACCAACAAATATTCTCTTTTTGTCGGTTTACAAAGGGCAACGATCACAAAGTTATTACAATAGATAACGATAGAGAATTTTTTTGTAGTAACTTCTTTTTTCGATCGTTTTAGAAACCATAACACTTCTTATTTTTCAATTTCAAATGAGACATGACGTTATGTTTTTCTATAGCAAAAAATAATAGAACCTAATGCAAAAGGAAATGTATTGTATTATATGATTATGATATTGTATGCGATTCTATTAATCGTTTATACAACGCACAATAGGATACTCGTCCATTATTACTATCAACGTTATATAGAATCGCATGCAAATATAATGATTACATTTAATATGTAAAATATATGAGAGCCTGTAAAAAACCGTGATAGAAGATTGCACGATCAAAATTAATGACGATATAATACACAGCGCAATTGTGAAAATTTTTCTTTTCGAAAATATTACGTAGTCATTATTTTTTTTTTTTTTTTTGCCAATTGGTATTAGAATAGCTGCTTCTTCTCTTCGACTTCTTTTTTTTTTGTTTGTTTGTTTCTTTGTTTGGAAAATACAACCGTGGAAAAATTGCATTACCTTGGTAATAATATATACCCTTACAACTAACAATTTATTCTCTACTGGAGACATACATCATAATACGTGATTCCTTCTGAATGATAATGTATGTTAGCAATAGAATCATAGTTTCTTTCTTTCTTTCTCTCCATATTTTAAACTCAAATCGAAAACAGTGAACAAGATTCGTAATAGATTTACAAGAGAATTATATGTAAATCTATTTGTTGAATGTTTCTCCACTCGTTATTTGTCCTTAGAGAAAAAAAGAGATATTTCAAAAGATAAATTTCAATTAGATCGAAAGAAAAAGGGGGAAAACGGTTTAAAATGCATTCAATTTTATAATACTAAATCACAGTATTTTCATGCTTTGGGATGGTAGTAAAAGAGAGACACTTTGGAGTTTGTATAGAAATATAGTAATGACACCACTTTCTTTCCTTTTTTTTTCTTGTGCACAACCGACAGTAGTTAAATATTTTACCCCGCTAACATTCACAATCGTGAACAGTATATAAAGAGAGGCAATTGGGCAAGACCATCAATGTGATATGCATTATAATTTATTGACCGAACCTTTGGTATTGGATGAAATATGAAAAGTTAAACGCTTAGTTCCTTATCGATCCAATCAGTCGTTCTGTTATTACGCATACGTTAAATTTACAAATATAGTGTCTGTAATTTTCAAAATATTACATCGATTTAACATATTAATCAACCAATACCTCTTTTTTAAGAGAATAAAAAAGAAAAAAAAAGAAACAAAATTTCTCTAATTCGTCTATATAAATATATCTTCTGCCCAACAAATGCATTTTAAAATGTATCTCCATGTGCACTATTATATATATATATGTATATATATATATATATAATATATATTATATATGATATATATATCATAATTAAGCGTTTATTCTTCTTCGACTTATTACTCCCTTGTTACTTCCATCTTGGAAACAAATCATCCATCAAAACTGATATTATAATATTAAAAGCATGTTAAACCGCTTTATGTATTTTTTCTCTCTCTCTCTCTCTCTCTCTCTCTCGCTCGCGCGCTCTCTCTCTCTCTCTCTCTCTCTCTCTCTCTCTCTCTCTCTCTCTCTCTCTCTCTCTCTCTCTCTCTCTCTCTCTCTCTCTCTCTCTCTCTCTCTCTCTCCATATAGCTTCCATTGGTATTTCGTATATTGAAGCTTCTCTTCGCTTCATATATGAAACATCTACTATTCACTATTAACTTGTGTATGAATTCCATTCCGTAAACCTAAGTCATTATGGCTGGTGGGTAAAACTTGGGTTTTTTTGTTTTATAACTTTTGGACATTACTAATTAATTAGAAATTCTACTCGAGAAAGATGTTTCTGTGTGTTTCTTCTTTTAAGAGATTGCTAACACACCGACACATTATTATCGCTATTATTATTATTATTTATAAAGGAAAGATATTGGAAGAAACAAAAAAGAAAAGAGTGAAAAGAAGATGGAAAACAAAGTATTAAGTATAAGGAGAATAGGGATTCTCTCCGATGATATATTTTGGCAGTTAACTCATCGTGTTTGGATGGTTTTACTCCGATACTTAGAACTGTTATTACCAAAATTGTTATACAACTTTTACATTTTCTCTTCAGAGACATCTTACTCTTCGAAGCTTTTTTTATACTCGTAAAAGTTTCCGTTAAGTTCTAAACAACGATTCGGTTCTCATCATCATCATCATCATCATCATCATCATCATCATCATCATCATCATCATCATCATTATTATTATTATTATTCAGCATACGTGGTGAAGAGATTTGTTTCGTTTTAATACCATTAGAATCATACATAAAAATGTAATAATAGACATCATCGAAAGAATCCCAAATCTTCATATATAAATGCCACCAGCCAATTATTTATAAAAAATAATTATATATAAAACTAGTCAATTTTACAACATCTGATTCTCAATCACGATGAATAATAATCATGAAAAAAATCCAGTTATGTTAAAAGAAAGAATACTATATAAGGCGACTATGAATTAACGAAAAAAGATCAGTTTCACTTAAAAAAAAAAAAAAACAAAAAAAGGTGGGTGGGAGGAGAAAAATACAAAAAAAAAAAAAAAAAAAAAAAAAAGAGAAAAAAAAATAAAAAAAAATAAAAGAAAATAAAATAAAATAAAAGTGAAAAAAGAAAAAAAAAGAAAGAAAGAAAAAGTGATTTGAATTTCAGAGTTGTATAATAGCATTGACAAGAGCGCAAAATCAAGCCATGATCATAAAAGTTCTCAATATGATATTTAGAATTTATGACTGCGTTTATATTAAGATCTATAGTATTTAATCTATAGTGCAAAGTTAATAAGCACATGGATTCATAACGTTGTTCACATGTCGAATAGTTATGCCAAAGAGAAAGAGTATAGATCGATTATTACTCCTCTCGAGGTAAAACTTTTTTCTTGTTTTTTTTTTCTTTTTTTGTTTTGTTTTGATAAATCGCATATGCCACACACTTTTCTTATTTTATGAACGAACAAAAGATAAACAACGGAATATATCGGAAGTATGAAACCATTGTATAAAAATTTATTATTATTAAAATGATGTGTGTTGTGGATACTCTCATGCTGTATTTACAGTTATGGTAAAATGCAATGATCTCGATTGTGATTATTATTATTATTATTATTATTATTATTACGTTAATCCGCATATTGATTTTATTCATTGTGCTCTTGATAATGGCTTGACTCTGACGTGTGTTTTACTTTATGTACATTTAAATGTATTTATGTACAAAGAATATCACTCATACCCAACACATTCGCATCACTTAAATCATCGAGTTCATTGTTTCTCATCACCACGCTCTCTCATCATCACTCTTATATACAAGTAACTCATATCTTTGAACTCGAAGAGTAAAACATAACTCGAGCTTGGAGAGAGAATTTTTGTCGAGCTTGTTTCGTTAACGGTGTATAAAACTAGAACGGAACTGTTAGAGATGATGTTCAGGTAAAAAAGAAATGCTCTATGTAGAAAATAAAAAATGTTAAATTTCAATTATCTATCGGTCAAATGAGTGATCCTTAATACAATGATAATAGAAATTTGCAATTTTTTGTCTTCTTCATATTACACTTCGTTTTGTTTTCTTCTAATTTTCGTATAAACAACGTTAACGCACACCCAAGAAAAATTCTCTCTCCAAACCAGTGTTATATTTCACTCTTCTAGTTCAAAGCATAGCAATGTTATGCCTTATACATGTACGAGACACAATCACTATTTTCACACTTTAAACTTTTCTTGAGCGTTCATTCCAGCTTAGTTATGATTCCATATCGAAACTACTTGGACACATTACCTTCTTCCATACTATTATTGTCTTCTGGTCTTATTACGTACAAACTGGGGTCTATCACTTTTGGGATAGGTTTTATTTCTGTTCCAAGCTCTTGTTCGATACGATGTAAGTTAAAACGATCCTCATACGTGATTAGATTAATTGCTATACCTAAATGGCCAAACCTTCCTGATCGACCAATGCGATGCAGATATGTTTCTGCCATCTTGGGAAAGTCAAAGTTGATTACAACGTTAACAGCTTGTACGTCGATACCTCGAGTGAACAAATCGCTGCTCACCTAAAGAAAATGTTCAAATCTTTTATCATGTTTGTTTAAGCGTATAAAAGAATTTTTCTAAATTTCACATGCTTCTATATATTTCCTATTACTCGTTACAGGAGTACGATCATACTTTTACTTTTGCAATTTAATTCAAAGCGCGCAATACAAAGCTTACAAAATAATAATAAATTATTGTGCGTGCATAGACTGTGTGTGTGTGTGTGCGTGCATATATTATATATATGTATGCTTATATTAGTTCGTTGTGACTTACCAGATTTCGACATAACCCTGCTCGAAAATCGTGGAATACACGATTCCTATGTGCCTGTGCCATTTTCGCATGTATATAATAACAGCAATATCCAAGATCTGTTATTTTCTTTGCCAGTAATTCTACACGTTGTGTCGAATTACAAAAGATTATGCTTTGTGTTATTTGCAACTAAGCAAAAGATAAAAGATAATTCGATGGTTAGATCAATGATATCTCTTTTGAGTTTTAATATCGAGTAAAATAATATATTACCTTCGAGAATAGCGTGTTAAGGCAGTGAACTTTCTGTCGTTCCTGTACAAAGGCATAATACTGCGTTACACCTTTTAATGTTAATTCTTCCATTAAATTAATTTCATATGGATCTCGCAAATGTTTTTCCATAAACTGTTTCACAGTTAATGGAAAGGTAGCTGAATACAGCAAAATCTGACGTTCGTGTGGCAATCTATATAAAATGAAACAAAATGAGCTTATTGATAATAACGACAAACCATCAAAATTTTATTCCAACTAATTTATTCTATAAGCATACTTAGAAATGACATGATCCAACATTCCTTTAAAATCTTGCGACAAAAGCTTATCTGCTTCATCCAAAACTAATATTTTGCAGTGATCCATGTTCGCAACGTTTTTGTCCATAAGATCAAGAATTCTTCCTGGCGTTGCTATTATTACTTGTACTGTAAGTTTACGAAATTAATTATAAAATATCTGTCAGATTATAATTATATGATGCAGCGCACGCGCGCGCGCGCGTGTGTGTGTGTGTACGCGCGCGCACGTGTAAATATAAAAACCTTTTTGATAAATCCTCATAATATCATCACGTAAATTGGTACCACCAGTAGTTACCATCACTTTAATATCCATATGTTTCGCAAGCTCGATACAGATTTGTGATGTTTGAAGAGCTAACTCTCTGGTAGGTACAATTACTAGCGCTTGAATTACATCTTTCCGAGGGTCAACCTGACATAACATATTTAATTACATTTAAATAAAAAATTATGCAACGAAAACAATTTTATTTAGCAACAACAATTAAAGAAACATTTTATACCTGTTCAAGCACTGGAATCGAATATGCTCCAGTCTTGCCAGTTCCATTTTTAGCTCGGGCCAAGATGTCTTTACCAGACAATGCAATAGGGATACTGGCTTCTTGAATTGGAGATGGTTTTTCCCAACCCTTTTCAAAAATACCCATTAGCAACTCTCGTTTCAGGCAAAATTCTTCAAACTCATTACCACGTGTGTCAGTGACATCCTACGATATATACACACGCACATATATATATATATATATATATATTAATTTGTTTGTATGCTATTCGTGTTATAAAAAAATAGCAAAGATATAAAAGCACATGCTCGTTTAAATTTCAATAATCACTTACACTCGTCTTTATGCGTTTATCCTTTGGTGGAATTTTTAGTTTAGCTTTCCAACCTACATCATCCATCTTTTCTAATTCTGTTTTCGTATTGAGAGCAGAATTGAGCATGTGGTTTGAGTTCATATGCGTTTCGGTTATCATCTTGGAAGCGACGTAATGCAACTACTTCCTACAGAAATAAAAATAGAAATATAATTCATCTAATTCAAATTTCATTAATAATATATCTTAAAAATTTTGAATAGATTATTAGAGAGTCAACTAATCATGTCTCGCGCATATTATTCAATAACAAAAGTATATAACAAGTCTTGCCGATATAACACAATTAGTCTATGAGAGAAAAACGGAAAGTAAAGGGGGAAGGGGTGGTTGGAACGGAGGGAAAAAAAAGGTAAACAGAGAAGACCTCTGACTAATAGAAACTACTCTAATGTACATAGAGTGCTTCTAATCTATATTTACTTCAATATTCCTGTAGCAGTGTTTTTATGTGTTTAGATCTCAACGATGTATATATTGTTATGTACGTACTGCAAAGTCGTTATATTTGAATCAAATACAAATCCATATATGTATGTATATATTGGAACACTGTAATTAAAAGTATATTTATAAGTATTATAGATAATATAAAACTTAATAGTTTTATTAATGAGATATATATAACAGATCACCATTATTATTATTAATATAAACAAAATGGCTAGCGAAAATTCATCTAAATTTATCCCAAACGTGTAGCAAGAATGCCGATAGATAGATCCGATAATATACGGAAATCTTTTTCTTCTGGACCGGATTAACGCACATTACACACGTACCACACAACACAACTTTAACATACCTCACATCAATTTACCGTACTTCACACATATTAACTCGATTAAACCGCGAACTTTAACGAATGAAATTTTCGAAAGTAGTACGTACACACATCGAAGCATAGAGACAGATTTACATAGTAACAAACGAATTTCAATTCGTACTTATATTTTCTTATATATATATATATATATATATATATATATATATATATATATATATAAAACAAAAAAAAGAAGAGAGGGGAGGAGGGAGAAGAGAAAAGGAAAAGATAAAAAAAAAGTTTTATCCAAGTACTATCGACGAAAGAAAGAAAGAAAGAAAGAAAGACGAAGGACATTTGTACTTGAAATATTCTCTGAACAAAAGAAAGAAAGAGGAAAAAAAGAAAGCGAAAAAAAAGAAAGAAAAGGGGAAGAACGATACACCTTTCGTTTGAAGGGAAGGGAGAGAGAGAGGAGGGGAGGGAGGGGGAGAGAGAGAGAGAGAGAGAGAGAGAGAGAGAGCTTGTAAATTCTAAAAACATACGTTACTGTTAATCGCTCATATTAAATGTAGAAAAAAAAGAACGATAATGACGACAATTCTGTGAAGAAAATATTGGAATTACCGAAATACTTACGGTTAACGTGTCTCTTACCTTGAAATGGATGGATATCGATGCTGTGCGCAGCACTCGATTAGGAAACAACACGCCAAAATGGCCGTTCCAATGTCAAGTTTTTACAGAGTCTCTTAGCAGTACGTTGAAATATAGCCGCGTTATTTTCTTTATATCTTCAAATTGTCCGCGATTTTAATATTCGGTATACGTTTTTCTCGCGTTTTAATTATATCTTCGCACACTATCCAATCCTCTTTACAATTTCTAATTTACAACTAACGCACTGCGTCAAATGCTGACGATTATTACTTCGCTTAAATCTTACACGACGTACGCCATGAGAGAAGAAATTTTACTCAGAAACGAAATCCTGAAGGCTTTTCCTACGATACATATACTATATCTTTCGTTATAGATGGCGCCATTGCTGCAACGCCGATCTTAACGCCGTCTTTTCAGGTTTAGCGTCTCGATCGATACTCTCTTCTGATTGGTCGATTATTAACAGGAAGAATATGAATCATTTCAATTACTTTGTTTTTCATTTATTAAGAAATTATTTAGAACTTATTAATTTACTTATTTTGTTTTTAATTAATTAATTAATTAATTATTTTTTGCAGTGAAATACATTTTCGTAAAAAGTTGTTTAATTCTATCAGCTTATTTGTTACTCATTTACGGTTGGTCGATTGATAAAAGTAAGGAACATATGTACTTTTAAATTCACTTTTTCATTTTATTTTTAATTAATTAATTAATTATTATTTACAACGAAATCATTTTTTTCTTAAGAATTAAAATTTTTAATTTAAAGAATTTCTAATGTATCCCTCATGGGATACATTAAGTAATAATAATTATGACTTTTCTTTTTTTTTTTTTTTCGTTTTTTTTTTCCCCCTTTAAATAAGTAGCTGATTTGATTTCTTTTCAAGATCACTGAGCATGCGCATATGTTATAGTTCAAAACGTATCAAGAGTATCTTGCCAACTTTACATCAACAAATTCGATAAAATGAATAACAATTCTTTTTAACATTTACCCGAATAAAATCTAAAATCAACTGATGATTATTTATTGATATGATAGAAGAAAAGAAAAAGAAAAAGAAAAATGAAAAAAAAAAAAAAAAAAAAAAAAAAATAATAAAGATTATAATTTATTCGTACGTAACCTTTTATACGATGTTGAATTCAAAGATGTTCAAAGATGTCTTGTAAGAAATATTTTTAAACATTTTCAACGAATCTTTTAATTACATTGTTCTCTTCTCTGGGATATTCGATATTTTCGACAAGCTTCGGGACAATGACGTTCTAAATACCGCCTTTGCGAAAATGCTTTAAAACATACTCCACAACGCCATTGCCATTGATGATGATTTCTTGTTCTTTGATGAGCTCGTAAATTCGATCTAAAAAGAAAAAGCCGAAAAAAAAGAATTGAAAAAAAATAATGGAAAAATTAATTAATATAAAGTTATTACCGATCGGCAAAAGATTTATGACAAACAGGACACTCGAATGGCCGTTCTCCGGTATGAAGTCTCAAATGTCCTTTTAAAACCCATGGTCTGTCGAAACATTTCCGACAATATGGACAATAATGCATCGTTTTATTTCTCTTCCAATTTTGATTACTTTCAATCTCTGATACCATTTTATCTTCCTTATTTGATTTCTTTGTCGTCGTCGTCGTCGTCGTCGTCGTTGTCATCATCGTCATTGTTGTCGTCATTGTCGTCATTGTCGTTGTTGTCATCGTCGTCGTCGTCGTCGTCGTCGTCGTCGTCGTCGTCATCGTCGTAGTCGTCGTTGTCGTCGTCGCTGTAGTCGAAGTAGCTGTTAGATACGAAGTTTGTGGTATCGTTTGAATTTCCCGGCCTTCCAAGTTACCGGAAATCTTCACGTTCTGACGAATAAATTCTTCGTCGTTCGTCGGTTGGTACGGCGTAAATTTTGATTCGTGAGTATCCAATGGTACAGTTTGAATCTCTGTTCGATCTAACGAAGTATATAATACAAAATTAGAAAATAAATTAAAGAAACAAAGAGAAAATATGAAATTTATTGAATATTAAGATAAAAACATTTTTAAAAATATTACCTTCATTAAGATTAATATGATAGGAAGAATCGTGTTCGATTGGAAACATTTCATTCTTGAAGAATATATTTCCACGTGAATTGGACTCATCCAAAGGTTTCAATTTCCATAATAAATCATTATTCTTCTTAAATGTATATCGCGTTACTATGGGAAGTCCGGAACACATCCAAACATTGTTGGTAGAAATGGCATTAACTTCTTGCGTTCGTTTTTGTCGTTTGGAATCCACCGATGGTGGGATCCAAGTTAAATCTGTATCTTCTGAAGATAAGTCTTAATTAATAAATAATTATTAATTAATTATTAATAGCAATTATATAGTAAATGTAGAAAACGATACACCAAAATATTTACTCTCTAAATGATTTATATACAATGAACGTTAGCCTAAAATACAGTGTATGCATTGTATATACGTACGCATACGCTCTTTGTGTGTATATATATATATATATATATACACATACACATAACGTCAAAAAAATACAAAAAGAGAAAAAAATTAGAAATACCTTCGTGACGATCTTGAGTCTTCTGATATCTCGCCATTGACCTTATCAAGCATCTTGGCATATTATTGTGATACGAGTATACTTGCTAGCAAAGTACGAACGATATAGATGACAAACGTGTACATACACAATATGGCCAGTAAAACTTCTTTGTGCCACCGTAGGCATTTGTTTATTTTTTTCTTTTCTTTCTTTCTTTCTTCTAAGTCAGTAACGTAATAAGAAGAAAGTGTTGCCAGATATTTTACTTGTTTTTGTTTTTTTTCTTTTCTTTAGATTCTAAATTTTCATATATTTATAGTATTATATATATAGTTATTATATATATCTTTTTTTATTAATAATTATTTATTAAGTATTCACATGATTTGATATTTTATATATCTAAAGAAATGATTAATATTTATATTAGTCGTTATTTAATATTGATATCAATAATTATTCTTATTAGAAGTGTTTTTGAATAGAAAATTTCGTTAAGTTGGATTTTTTTCCAATAATTATCAAGTATTTACTAATTTTTTGTGTTGAAGTTCAACGATAGATCAGCAAGGATTTCTATTTACATAGATGAACTTGGTATATATATATATCCACATATCCTTAAATACATATATATATATGTGTGTGTATGTATGCATATATATATATATATACATACACACACAATGTACATACATAAGGCTATATTTTCAGATACACTGTCAATGTCGACCCTTAACGTTTTGATAACCGTCATGAGACACAAAGACAGGATGTGTATAATTTAAGTTGATCAGTCCATCAGTATCGGCCGGACGTGCTTACAGATTGTACGCTTCTATCGTTTAGAATTCTACTCATTGATTCAAATTACTCGATTCAAATACTCTTTCGTATATATATATATATATATATATATATATATATATATATATATATTTATACATATATATATATATACACACACACACATACACAAATTCATTAATGTAAGTATTCAACTCATTTAATTTTTATTAAATAGATTATTTATTATTTTATAAATTTCACTGTAAATTTATTAATTTATTAATTTATATGTGTGTATATATGTATAATGATAATATTTTAATATTATTAATATAATATATTGATGGTTAATAATGGTCACTTTATATAGTATATATAATTAATTTTATATATTATAATCATACAAATTATGAAATATTTTATGAGTAAAGATTTTGTGATTTTTACGTGTAATTATTTATAATTAACAATTATTTTTTATCATTAATATGTATATATATATATATATATATACATATATTATAATACTATATAACTAATTTTACATAATATAATTTAAAATGAAGAAATATTTCATTAGATTATTTCGCATAACCTTCAGATATATACATATATATATATCAATAATATCTGTGTTTATCCAATAACAATAGTATTTCTTCTATTTTTCTAAATATAACATTCAAAGGTCATTGTTTAGAATTCTCACACCTCTAGACCTTGACTATTCCCTTTGATTAAATTTATTTTTCTCCGATAATTTAATTTAATTATTATATTCATTTAAATTAAGTTTTCAGATTGAAAATCATGCGTATAAATATAATATATGTTATTTTATTACCTATTAAAACTTTTTATTATAATTTTGAACTGTTTTCTCTCTTTGTTTCATCGACTCTTTATTTTTATTTATTTCTTTTTGTGATAAAACAAAGTAAAAAGAAGATTTTATTCGTTATTCATTTATTATCGTAAACAAATTATTTTATATTTGCTGTACAAATTTTCTGATCATATCGTTCTATTTTCTTTTTTCCTCTAACAGATCATGCTACGTCTTCTTCGCATATTACTATGTTGTATTTCCATTCTGCAAGTATTATCTGAAGGTAAGACTAAAAGGAAAAAAAACGAAAAGATAATGAATGAAAAAAGAAAAGAACTGTTAATATATTATTATGATTAACAATTTTAATTTTGAATTCAACGTGCGATTATATATATACATTGATATAATAACTGTCATAAAATTAATATTCATATATTAATTATTATAAGAATATACATATTATTTGTTTATTATTATACCGTACAATTTTGCTTACAATTACTTCCATCATTTTAATTTTTAATCTAGATTTTCAATGCCAAAAGCCAAAATGGTTCCAATGCGATAACGGGAGATGTATATCGTATCTTTTCGAATGCGACGGTGAAAACGATTGCGACGATCTATCAGACGAAAAGGATTGTTACAATTTCAAAGTAATCTATTTTTTTTTTTTTTTTTTTTTTTTTTTTCCTTAATTCGCTTGTTAATATCTCTTTTTCTAACGTGTCTCTTACGTTTCCGCAGCTGAAGCCCCCGCCGGTAAATTGCAGCACAGAGGAATTTAAATGCACAGACAACACCTGTATACCGATCGAGAAATTTTGTGACATGCTGAACGATTGCAGCGATAACAGCGACGAATACGACGGTTGCATTAAAGATGTGGGCGAGAGAAACTATTATTCTTATTTTATAAATATCAAACACAGATACTTTTCTTTTTTTTACTTTATCTTCACGACAATCTTCTTCTATCTTTTTTTTCTCTTGTTTTTCTTTATACTCAAATTCATCTCAGAAACAATGTAAGAATTTCCGATGCAACGATGGCCATTGTGTGAGAAAAGAATGGGTTTGCGACGGGATGAAGGACTGTCCGGATGGTACCGATGAGATCAATTGCGGTCAGTATCTATATACTTTTCTTTTTTTTTTTCTTTTTTTTTTTTTTTCTTTTTTTTTTTTTTTTTTCTTTTTTTCATTTCACGTGTAAACAAAAAAGAAGAAGAAAATTTAATTGATTTAATTTTGTATCTGTACAGATGGCATATCTTTGCCGCCGAACGAATGCACCAATGAGAATGATCGTTATCTTTGCAAAAATCAACGATGTATCTCGATGAATCAAACATGTAATAAGAAAGATGATTGTGGTGATAATTCAGATGAAGATTTTGATGAGTGTACGAAATGTGAGTTTGATAAGAATAGATAAGAAGACAGAGAAACAAACTTTATTTAAAAAATTCAATCTTATTTATATTTTATTTTATTTTATTTTATAATATATTAATATAATCTATCTATTCATCTATCAGATGAAGTAAATAATACTTGTATATTAACAATTTAAATTTTATAGAGAATTTATTTAAAAAAAAAATTTTTGTTTTTAATTTTTAATTAATTAAAGTTTTTTTTTCCTTTTTTTTTTTTTTTAAATAAATTAATCAAGCTATTGAACGATCCTTGTTTGTGTTATTCTTTTCTCTTTTCCAACGAGCAATATTTCTCTTTTTTTCTTTCTTTATTTATTTATTCATTTAATTAATAGAAAATTGTTTATTATTTTCAGCTGAAAATCTCTGTTCACACGTTCAAAAATGTGAGCAAATATGCAGAAGAACACCGAGAGGTCCTGTTTGTTCCTGCCGGTCAGGTTACAAGTTAATAAACAATCGTACCTGCGAAGGTAAATTTATTGATAACGATATTAATAAAAAAAAGAAAAACAGAAAATTAAAAGGAACCAATCTAGTTGAAATATAATATGTAAAACAAATAAGTTTAATTAACAGATTCCATTATGTAATTTCAAAGGAATCGAATTAATTTACTTGTTTATCCATTCATTAATTTGCCTGTTTCTTTTAGATATAAACGAGTGTGAAATATTTGGAACTTGTTATCAACATTGTACAAACAATGACGGATCTTACATTTGTTCCTGCAATCCGGACTACAATTTGCAAGATGATAAAAAAAGTTGCAAAGCTGATGGTATGTTAAATTTCGAGAGAACAAATTATCCATAAAAATGATTCCATATTTAAATATTAAAAAGAATTTAACCATTTATTATAATTCATTTTAATTTCTAATTTTATTGATTATCTTTAAAAATCTATATTTATAATACCATTCACAAATAAGTATGGAATATTTAAAATTTGAATAATTTCATTTCATTTCATTTCATTTTATTTTATTTTATATAAAATTTATTTGTTATAAAGAAAAGAAACCTTCTTTTAGCAACTGGAGAAGCATTAATGTTTTTGGCCTCAAAGACGGAGATTCGTGGATATTATTTAGACTCAAAAATATATTATCCTATACTTAACAATTTGCAACACGCTGTTGGAATAGCTGTTGATGCAGTGAATTTTTATTGGACAGATGTTAATCGTGATGAAGAAGCTATATTTAAAAGTGATCAGTTTGGAACAAATAAAACGGTGATCGTTACTGCAGGTAATATAATAATATTTTCCATTGACAAAATATAATAAATAAATTAATAAATAAAATGTTTAATATGTATAGAATAAATAGTGATATCAGGACGTATATAAATTATATAAACTTTTGTTGTCTGTTTTATTCGAATTAAGGCGTGAGGACGCCAGAAGATGTAGCAGTCGATTGGGTAACTGGAAATATATACTTCACTGATAGTTCGTATAAACGTATTGGAGTATGCGATGAAAATGGAATATATTGTACAGTAGTGATCAAAGAAAATATAGAGAGACCAAGAGCTATAGTTCTTTCATCTAAATCTGGGTTACATTTTTGTCTTTTTTTTTTCTTTAATTTCTTTTTAATCTTCAATTTATATACTCGCTTGTAAAAAAAATTAATCAAACTTTTTAAATTATATTTTTTCATATATTATAGAAAATGAACGTGGAAAGAAAATTTGTTAACATTGTTATTTTTCAGTATAATGTATTGGTCCGATTGGAGCTCGAATTCGCACATAGCGATGGCGTCGATGGATGGAAAAAATCATGTTAAATTTGTCAAGGATAATATTGATTGGCCAAATGGTTTAACGATTGATGATCCAAATGATAGATTGTATTGGGTCGATGCAAAATTAAAAATTATTGAGTCTATACGTTTGGATGGTAGAGATAGAAGAGTTAGTATTTCTACATTATAATACAGTAATAATACAGTAATAATTTTATTATTTATTAAGATGAACATAGTCATATTTTTATTGGATTAAAATTATATATTTCAGACAATTTTAACCGATTTGATAAACCATCCGTACTCTTTAGCAGTTTTTGAGAATAAATTATATTGGAATGATTGGTCCACGAACACCATACAAACCTGTGATAAATTCACTGGAAAGGATTGGAAAATTTTGCTTCATACGACTAGTATGACCTATGGGATTCAAATTTATCACTCTGTTCTTAAACCAAAAGTATATCAATCTTTTTTCTTGATTTTTCTTTTTTTTTGTTTTTTTTTTGTTTTTTGTATTTTTAAGTATAGCAATTTATTACCTATTATATCGTAATTTTCTTTCAACACTTTGCCTTAGTAGATCTAAAGAGAGTTTTTTTTTTTTTTTTTTCTTTTTTTTTGTTTAGATTCAAAATCCATGTAGTTATAATCCTTGCTCACAAATTTGCTTGTTAAATTCAAACAATAGTTATACTTGTGCCTGTACGTTGGATACACAACTTGCTGCTGATAAACATGCTTGTAGAGGTATAACGTTGGAATCAACAGATTTCTTTTTTGAACATTTAGGCTCTATATTTTTTCTAATTTTCAGTGATTAAGAAAAGTGAACATATGGTCATAGCAAGTGGAAGTATTTTTATAGATTATTATCATGAACTTCTGGGCAAACCGAAAATGAGCACAAGTAAAACAATGAAACATATCACTGCTTTGGCATATGATTCTTTAACAGGTAAATTATGAATTATCTTAATCAACATTTTGTGACGTTGACATTTGCATTTTGTTTATTAATTTAGGTGACATTCTTGTCAACGATCAACTCACAAGTATGATTTATCGTTACAACATGAGTACTGGTCTGTTTGAAAATATAATGCCTGTGACCAACGGGGTACTCGGTGGCATGGATTTTGACTTTGTTGGTAATAATTTATATTGGTCCGATATGAAACACAAGACCATTGAAGTTCATAGTTTTGATACTAAAGGGAAAACTGTCTTTTACTTTCACGAGGAACCACATGATATCTCATTGGCATCTGAAGAACGGTATTAGATTTTTTATTATTCTTAATTCTATAGTGTTACTTAACAATATTACAAGTAATATTAAAATTATTAATGTAATGATAAGAAAAGTGACCTTGGGCAAATTTGTAGTTAAAGAAATTATTAGGATTTTATGAATCTTTTTTTCTTCTTTTTTTTATGGGCAAACAAATTATTTTTATCTGAAAAAAATTAAGACAAATTACTGTATAAATTTAGATTTCCATCAATGCAAATTCACGTATGTTTCAGAATGATGTACGTAGTATTTCGTTCTCATGATATATACCGTATACTTAAAATACAAATGAATGGACTGGGTCCACGAGTAACTCTAGTAGATCAGAACTTACTTGGACCAAAAATTTCCTTGTGTTACGACAGTGAAACTAAGAGATTGTATTGGGCTGATCAGGGTGCTGGTAATATTGATAGTATCTCCAGTCAAGGTAAACCATAGCAAAATTAATAATAACAATTATATATTTGACTGGAAAGAAAAATTTATTTTTATTATTTCTTTTTTGATTTTCTAGGGGACAAGTATTTATTCCGTACTGGTTTATCAGAACCAATAAGCCTTGCAATACTTGGAGACAATGTTTTTTGGACTCAACGAGAATCCAACAATTTATTTTGGGGCCACAAAAATAAAGATTTACAACTTTTGAAGAAAATTCCTTTGGGTTAGTATACAGAGCATAACATTTATATATGTGTGTATATATATATATATATATATATATATATATATATATATATTGATAATAGGTACAGAAAACTTATCAATATATTATAGATAACAAAACATTTTGTTCCCTTTAGAAATACCCAATAAATTCGATACAATACATTTAATATCTATGCATGGAATGTATTATAACAATAATGAGCAAGGTTGTCGTAAAAATAATGGAAATTGTTCTCATGTCTGTCTACCAACAAATCATAATTCTTATGTAAGTATATTTACTTTTATAATTCTAATTATATGTATTCATATTTCATATAATTTCTTATATAAATTTTAATTTTTTTTCTAGATCTGTGCTTGTCCACCAGGAATGATGTTGAATCATGATACACGAACGTGTATCCTCCAGTCGGTTTGTGCAGAGGATGAAATCAAATGTTCAGAACACGATGTCTGCATAAAATTTAAACAAAAGTAAAAAATCGACAAAAAGAAAAAAAAACAGTAACTGGTGTGTTTTAATCCATCCACTATAATTACATAATTTCTAATCATTTCAGATGTGACGGAACAGTGGATTGTCCTAACGGTGAAGATGAATCAAATGAATGTGAATTTATCGGTTCATGCAAAAAAGATCAATTTGCCTGTAAAAATGGAGAATGCATAAGCCTTGAAAGTCATTGCAATTCACATTACGATTGTAAGGATCGTTCGGATGAGGAAAATTGTACTGCAGTTAAATGTACATCCGGTAAAACACACCTTCTACAAATCATTTATAACATCTTTATTTATAACGATAGGACATCGTAAACAAAAAGAAACCAAAAGATTTATTTATTGTTCATCAATTTATTTTTATTTATTTTTTTTTTTAATAAAATAAATTATCCATAAAAACTAGTTATTAGTGTATAATTTCGTTTTTTTTCTTTTTCTTGTTTTTTAATCATTTTCTTTTTTATTCGTTACCTTTTCTTTTTTTTTTCTTTCTTTTTCTTTCTTTTTTTTTTTTTTTGTTTATATTCTTGATCGAAATAAAAAATGAAGAATTAAAGATTATCTAAAATGAATTATAATTGTCATAATAATATGTTGCATAAAAATAATATAATTTGCTCGATTTTGTCTTATTAAAATATTACATTGAAATTTATTAAAGTACTTTTTATTATCACTATTACATTTTCTACATTAAAGTAAAGGATTATATAAAATATTTTTTTATATTAATATTATTATTATTATTTAATTATATGAAACGTTTTCAGATGAATTCGAGTGCCACGAAGGTGGCTGCATATCAAAGTATTTTGTTTGTAACTGGAAATTTGATTGTCCTGATTTTTCCGACGAAATGAATTGTAACTCGTACACTTGTTCTTCCGGTGACTTTAAGTGCGACATTGGTACATGTATTCCGAGTAGTTGGGTCTGTGATGGTGATGTAAGTTATTAACAAAAGTTTATTTTTCGTTCCACAAATACTCCTTGTCAAGAAATAACAAATACATATATATATATAATATTTATATGTATTATACATATATATTATTTATATATATTTAAGGTCGATTGCCATGATGGGTCAGACGAAAATCAAAAATGTATACAAACATCTTGCGAGGACAATTTTTATACATGTAAGAATAACCATTGCATAGACAAATTGTTACTTTGCAATGGTCTCGATGATTGTGATGATAATTCTGATGAAGATCATTGCTCCCATGGGAAACAAATAACACCAGTGAATTGTAGTATGAACGAGTTTAGATGTCACGATACTAATATATGTCTTCCTAAAAGTAAAAGGTATCTTATGTAATTTTTCACTCGATAAATATATATTTTAATTTTTATCAAATTTATTTCATAAATAATAAAGGACAATAAATTGTCCTATATATTAATATTTTTGATTATTATTACTATTATTATTATTATTATTATTATTATTATTATTATTATTATTATTATTATTATATCAAAATCAAGCTATAATATTTCATTAGAATGATTTCAAATGATTAATAAAATCAGCAAAATGTATATATTTATCAAGTAAACAAATAATTTATTTTCGATTAAATGTTTATATATATTTTTTTGTTATTATAGATGTAATGGTCAACAGGATTGTCCAAAGAACGATGATGAACATGATTGTTCAAATTGTCAATATAATGAATACACCTGCGAGAATAATAAATGTATAACGCAAGAATGGGTATGCGATAAATATGATGATTGTGGTGATGGGTCTGATGAAAAGTATTGTAGCGGAGATAGCTTGAATATTAAGGGTATAGTCGTCAAGAATGATTGTAAAGAGTTTCGCTGTAACGACGGCCAGTGTCTTCCTTTTAGCAGAGTCTGCGATAAATATAAAGATTGTTCGGACGGCAGCGATGAGTTCAAAGAATGCAGTAAATATTTATCTTTAATTAAAGAACAAAACTATAGTATTTTTATATTATTTTAATTAAATATTGATCCGTGTGTGTGATATACAAATCTACTCATCATTAACATATATTCTAACATATATTTTTGTCTTCAGTGGAGGCATGCATGATAAACCATCCCTGTAAACATGTGTGTCACAAAACACCACTAGGTCCTGTTTGTACTTGTAATCCCGGATATCGTTTAGCTCCCGATGGAGTGAGTTGCGTCGATGTAAACGAATGCGAGGACGATATATGTTCTCAGATTTGTCATAATACTCAAGGCTCATTCATATGTTCTTGTGAAAGTGGATATATCTTACAATCGGACAAAATTTCTTGCAAAGCCACTGGTAAATTTAAGAAACAAAAAAATAATAGAAAGAATTCCTTTCTCCAACAATATTTCTTTCAGCAATGATACAAACTGAATAAAATAAATTCTAGGCTCACAAATGAAGATAATAACAGTTGCTGGATACGACGTGAAAAAAAGTACATTAACGTTGAACGAGATCGAGGTCATTCATCATGATCCAAATTTTGAGATTTTGGGGCTGGACATTAATATGAAAGAGAATGCTGTTTATTGGACTAACGGTATAATATAATAAAACGATTTTTAATATATATGCTGACTCACCTACATTATTTAATATTTAATCATTTTTATTTCACACTAAATTATAGTACAATGTGTCTCTCTCTCTCTCTCTCTCTCTCTCTCTCTCTCTCTCTCTCTGTATGTATATATATATATATATGGTATGATCTCTAATCTACAGTTATACTTGGAACAATAACAAAAATAAACATCAAAACAAAAGAAAAAAAGATAGTCGATGTTGGAAGACCTGGAGCTATAGCAGTCGATTGGATAACAGATAATGTCTATTTCTACAGTGACAATCGTCCATATGCTATCAAAGTAAGGAATATGATTTGGGGAAAAAAATAAAAAAAAAATAAAAAAAAAACAACAACTAATGCGTTTTAACGTTGCTAACGTTGTCCAGGTGTGCAATTTGGAGGAAAGAAAGTGTGCAAAAGTTTTGACAATCAATGGAACTGGCAAAGTACAATCTATCAAAGTAGATCCAATCAAAGGGTATATAAAATAATTCTTTCCATAATATGAGATAAATAATAAAACAATTATCACGACAAAAAAGAATTGTTTATAATTAATTTATTAATTTTGTTTAACGATCAATCAGCTTGTTATTCTGGAGTCAAACTGATTGGCTGTTGCAAAGTGGACCAAAAAGTGAAATATATAGATCAAGTATGTCTGGTACAGACGTTACGGCAATAGTTATTCGAAATCTCGGCGTTGTTCAAAAACTAACGATAGATCATAGAAAGTCTCGATTATATTGGGGTGACACGCAATTAAATGTTATTGAATCATCAAACTTAGATGGTTCTGATCGTAAAATATTTGTAGAAACAGAGGTATTTACAATTTTTTAATAATATGTTTACATAACTGATTACAATTGACCATAACATAATGATTATTATAGTTTCAACCTTTGGATGTTGTCGTGTATGAAGATTCTCTTTTCTGGTTACTTTCTAATACAGGTAACATAAGGAAATGTAAATTGAATAGCAAGACTACTTGTATAACTATTGGTTCTCAAATTGTTACTAAACATTTTGCCATTTTTCATGACACAATACAACCATTAGGTAAAAATTGTATTAATAAACATTTTGATTCGTTAATAATTGAAATGTGAAATAATTGACTTATTTTATTATTTATAGTACGGAACAAATGTCAAGATCAAGAATGTCCTTATATGTGTCTACTGAACGAACAAAATTTTACATGTTTTTGTCAATATGGTAAACCAATAGATAATGATCTCGCATGTAAGAAAGATTCAAGACAACGATTGATTTCATCAATGTCGTTGGATGAACAAAATAAAACCAATAATCAAGACAAAGGAACGATAGCCGGCATAGCTATTTCATTGATCGCAGCGATCACCATTTTATCTGCTTATTATTACTATCAACAATTGAAAATAAATCGTAGGAAGAAAAACGATATGAGGTTTGTGCACACTTTCATGAAAAAACGTAACGTATAGTAAAAGATATAATAGATTCATTCATGCGATCATAAATAAAATATTGAAGATACTTCAATAAGACATGTAATATTTAATATCATTGAAATAATTCTTGAAATAATCGTTTTATCCCCACTATTTAATAATAACAATTGATATTGCAGTATTCATTTTCAAAATCCTTCCTATGATGAAAAAAATGAAATTCAGAATTCATTCAATTGTATGGTATCAGCTTTACCGCCTAGTGAACACGAATACAATCCAATAATTAATATATCAGCCAAGGTAAAAATTCGATATTATTTTTATTTAAAAAAAGAAAATTGATTTATTAACTAATTATCATTTCAGTTTGACGATCCGGAAAAGGAGAGACAGAAAATGATCCAAGTTCAATATTCAGACCATTCGGAAAGTGAAGTAGAAGATATACAATACTCACAAACTTCAAAACTATTACGTTAAAGTAAGAATAAAATAATGAAAAGAACAATCTTATCGATGAAGAAAGAGATTGAATTCCTTATTATTATTACTATTATTGTTATTATTATTATTATTATTTTTATTATTATTATTATTATTATTATTATTATTATTATTATATAGTATATACAGAATACTTTATATAACGTTACAGACTTTACAACGTTACAATATTTATTTATTATGTAAAGTCACTATAATATCCTTTTTATTATTATTATTTGTATTATTATGTCACAATTATTATTACAATCATATGAATTTCTTTTTCATATATTCACTTATTGAAAAATAATTTTATATGATATATATAAAATTATATAATATATATAATTTTATATGATAAGTAAGAAAAGAAAATTTTTATAACAAATAATATAGTAATTTTAAATAAAAATAGAAGTTAATAGGAAGCAAATAGAAAGGAATTTTATAAGAAATTCATCAATCTCTCTAATATGGAAAAATAAAATATTGGAATAAAATGCACAATGCTCTGTTATTGCATTTATTGATTATATAAGTGTTGATAAGACTAGATCTTTGTCACTTCTATGAGCTAGCTCTATCGTTGATCAATTAAATCTAATTCAATTGGAAATTCTTCATTTTTGGGAAACCAGCTAATTATTCTTCTTCATAATTTATTTGAAAATAAATAATTTTGTAGAACTATGCAACTTAAAAACCATTACTAGTTTTTATTAACGAATATCACGCATTTAAAGACAAACACCCACAGACTGTTTATTCTAAACTATAACATTTTTCAAACACAAAGAAAGTAATAAAATCAATGAAACGTAGAGAAACATTCGAAGTAATCAATTACAATGAGACGCCATCTGTGATAAATTTCAATGATCATTTCTATGTAAAGTATATAATAACATTTGTAGTTCCTACCGCCATCTAGTAAAAAAATTTATATCAATATAAATCAATGATCTAATTAAATTTACAAATAATTTAAATGGAAGAAAAAAGAAATAAAAAGAAATGAATGTGCGCAAATACAAATGAATTATAAAAAGGAGCAAAAAAAGATCGATCATCGATAGAAGATTCAAAATAGGCGGTATTACATAGACGGCAGTACAATCTTCGGTATTAAGGCGCTGCGTACACACTGCGCTCTGGTGACGTCTCGGACGAACAGTTCAGTCTTGTACGAGCAAAGCGATAGAGAAGATTTGTATGATCAGCTGTGAGTGGCGAGTAAAGTTCGCCTCGGTTATTTTCCAATTGATAAAGAAAACAATCTTTAGAAATATTAATTAATATAAGAAACGAATGGATTGAGGGAAAAAACTGTTAAGGTCGGTTCGACGAACCGTGAATTTTTGTGTATGGTGTATTATTCCTTTTTCTCCTTCCCTCTCTCTCTCTCTCTCTCTCTCGCTCTCTCTCTCGCTCTCTCTCTCGCTCTCTCTCTCTCGTTCTCCTTTGTGTGATTTTGTTTTTATAAAACTAATTTGAGAATTAAGAAAAAAATAGAAAATAGAAGGAGAGAAAGAGACAAATGTGAAAAAAAAGAAAGTGATCGGTGTATTTAGTTTTTCGTCGTACGCCGCTTAGCTCAAATATTTTTCGTGAGGGCTAGCGAGGCATGACGGGAACAGGTGACAATAGAGGAACTTCGCCATGTTAGATTTCGCGAGATCGCGAAACGTGCGCCGCCTGCTGCTGCTGCTGCCACTAGTGGAGGAGAAGGAGAAGTGGCATCATACGGAAAGAGAGAGATAGAGGGAGAAAAAAAACCACGACATATATATATATATACACACACAATATTAAAGCAGCAGAGAGAGAAAAAGAGAGAGAGAGAGAGAGAAAGAGAGAGAGAGAGGGAGATAGTGAATTTATTTTGTTTTTCTCCGCTCTCCTTCGCGCTACTTTCACCCTCTCGACACTGTGATCCGCCTGAAAATCATCCAAGCTGGATAGGTTACCCGAGTATCTCCGCGATACCGTGGATTGGTTTATGGGGTAAGTTAGTTTTCAAACAAAAATGACAATGAAACTGCCTCTATCAACGTATATATACATATATCCTTCGACAGGAATTATTATCTTCGTTTATGTAGGAGAAAGTTTGCTAAAGGATAATGATGATGATGATGATGATGATAATAATGATGATGATGATGATGATGACGATGGTGATGATGGTGATGATGATCGATAAATGCATTTGAAGGTTATCCTTGACGAATGGCTTTCCTAACCTCTGTGTTTCTCTTCCATTTTTTTCATTGTTGTATTTTTGTATTTTCTTTTTGGAGAATTCCTCAAGGGAATTAATTGAGGAGATCAAGCAACGAGTTTTTGTCGAAATAATTTGAATATCCAAAATCGAATTTAACGTTTTCATAAATAATATGATCTCTGGAATAATCTATGAGAGAGTTCAGTATTGTGATAGCGCTCGGTGGATGAACTCGATATATCTTGGATTTTTTTCTGAGGTTAAAAGAGAAGCAAAAAGAAATGTAAATCATATTTTCAACCGGAAAAATCAGCTATCTTTCTTTTATTATTATTATCAAGGCATATAATGAATTGTTTTTTTTTTCGTTCATCTCTTTTTTCGATTAAATTTGAATGGAAACTACTTCGGTGATCAACGTATATATATCACAAAGTATTTATTATCAAATATTTATACGTTTTTTTTCTTCTTTATCGGTGTTCTTGGATTTTGAGTTTCTTCGATATAAAAAGAACTGTATGTAAATAGAAAAGAAAACTTTGCGTTGTGATAAAGAGGATATATTTTATATAGCAGACTAGCAACGATGACGACGCAAAGTTAACGTGCAAAGGACAAAATGTTGAATATGTGCGCGAGCCTTCCTTTTCCTTGTCTCTCCCTTCCTCTTCTCGTTCTTGCCGAGTTATCGATGTATGTACGGACGGAAAAGCTATTTTGCTCTGTGTGTATGTGTGTGTGTGTGTGAGTATGTTACCTGTTAACGAACTTACGTAAACCTTTCGATCGCTTTTTCGTCAATAAATCTCACATTTTATCAGGATGGAAGATAAGAAGAAAAAATAAATTCAAGAAATTTTTTAATTCGTAATTGTTACATTGATTTTTGAAATGATGGAAATTACGGAAGGACGACGAACAATTTCGAAGATTTTCTAATAGAATAAGTTAATGCGTGTAACACTCCCGGAGCACAGAAAGTCACCTTAATCTCATTTCCGTCGAGTGTTATTATTGAATTACCAACAAAGCTTGTGCGAAAGTCTCTGTGTCATTGGATTAGCAGCATGCGCATCCTTAAGGTTGGCTTCCTTGAAAATTTTCCTTCGATTTTTCCATTTGATTTTTTTCTTTCGAAAACGACGTTGTATGTATGTATGTATGTATGTATGTATGTATGTATGTATGTCTGCCTATCTGTCTGTCTGTCTGTCTGTCTGTCTGTCTGTCTGTCTGTCTGTCTGTCTGTATGTATGTATGTATGGATGTATGTATGTATGTATGTATGTATGTATGTATGTATGTATGTATATTACTTATCCGATCAATACTCAAATTCACACCAACTTATTCGACCTATAAATACAATAACTTTTTTATCATTAAACGAATTTCAGTTAAAATAATTTCGAATAGAGTAGGGTAGAGTGATTGTAGTTGTGTTTTGTTTTGGCGCGAAATTCAAAAGAAAAGAAGCGCGCGAAAAATTTAACGTTGTTGAAATTTCGTATTTTTTGTTTTCTTTTTTATAAAGAGATAGACCTTCGAAAAGCGATTATTTCATTTCGTTACACCGTTGTCCTGGTCAAGGCGAATCTTTTATTGATTTAACGCCTTCGAGACATCGCCTCGTTGGACGAAAAAAGAAAGCTTCTTGTACATAGGTATACGTATAATACATATGTATGCATATGTAATAGATTCAAAGATTCTCAATCATGCTTTTGTTATAATTAAAGTATCATTCCAATATTATATACAACTATTATAAACTTTCTATATATAAATTTATTTCTAACAATATAATCTATATTCTAAAAGAAAAATAATATACATTATACGATAGAGAGTTGCATGGACCAGTTTCAGGGTCGACTATTTCGAGTGTTCTTCGATGTAACTGAATAATCGATAACTTCGAATGAAACTCGAATACTAATCGAACTATTAACTTCAAAATCGATCTATATATCGATTTTATTAATTGCTCGTATTACGTTTTATACAAGTTAATTTAAAATCGAGTGATAACATTAATAAATATATATGTAAAGTATTGGCTATATTTAAAGAGGACAACGAAAACGATGTATCATATCATTATTGCGAGACATTTTCTTCTGCAATATACGCGTGCGCAAGAAACCTATACGCATGCCCACGCACGCACACACACTCTTATTGTTTTTCTTTTCTTTTTCTCTTTATGTTCTTTTAACGAATATAATAAAAAAAATTGAGGAGAAAGAAAGAGTTTATTTTGTTAGAAAAATTTATCTCTTTTTACGCTATTGAAAGACAGAAAGTGAGAACAATCGATGGGTTCCCTGGTACGAAACCGAAGAGAACGATGACTCACATTCGAGTGGTCTTTCGCGGTGTGTGATCGAGGCTTCCTCGATGAATCACACGTGGCTCCTCTCTCTCTCTCTCTCTCTCTCTCTCTCTCTCTCTCTCTCTCTCTCTCTCTCTCTCTCTCTCTCTCTCTCTCTCTCTCTCTCTCTCTCTCTCTCTCTCTCTCTCTCTCTCTCTCTCTCTCTCTCTCTCTCTCTCTCTCTCTCTCTCTCTCTCTCTCTCTCTCTCTCTCTCTCTCTCTCTCTCTCTCTCTCTCTCTCTCTCTCTCTCTCTCTCTCTCTCTCTCTCTCTCTCTCTCTCTCTCTCTCTTTAACACATACAGATAGACAGAATTTATCCAAGAATAAAATTATAAAAATATTTTATTAACGAAAGAATTCTTATTTTATTCGTGATTGCTATAATTTTTAATTCGTCAATGTATTGCTTTAAAATTCAAAATACCAAGTAAATATCTAAAGTACAAAATAGCATAAAGTATACTCAACCGCGCACCTTTTTGCGATAAATTTTATCGCGGTTTTCTACTCGATGACGTAGACTTTACTAATATATTTTTGTGTGTGTGTTATCGTTCTTGGCTTGACATGTATTATTATCGATATTGTGATCGCTGTAATATCGGAAGTTTCGGTTTTGCTGTCTAACCTTATCTATCTATCTATCTATATATATATATATATATATATATATATATATATATATATATATATTGATTTGTAAGAGTAAATTGAAAAAAATGTCTTATTAAATGTGATCTGCCTTTCAGTCTAGGGAATACAAAACGACTTAAGTTGTCGTCACATTTCCGTGACATTCATAGCCGTCCTCATTATCTTCTTATGCGCTCATTTTTCACAAACCATGTATAATGTCGACTATTTTCTTGGCAAGGATATTCGTGAATGGATAAACGTCATTTTGCGAACGAGCTAAACGTGCACGATAATACGACTCGGACAAAAATAATCGACCTCGACAAAGATCAACTCGCGCTTATGAGAGGCGTTAATTTACATGAATTCACATTTTATCCGATTGTGAATGGCGACTCGGACAGTGGTAGAAGACTTTAGGTCAACGATCTGCAAACGCATTGCGCCATATTAAAACTGTACGATATCAATTGTTTCCTTCATAAATTCCAATATTTTCCAAAGTAATACTTCGATTAGTCTCATTAATTAAACGAAATTACAATAACTCTTGAATTCTTTGTGATTCTAAGAAAAATATATGTTTATTAACGTATACGTATGTATATACATACAAACATAAGCACAAATATTTATAATAACGTTAATTCTAAATTTAGTATTTATTGAGACGATCTGTTGGTAAGATAGAATACGTCGTTACCGACCGCGATAAAAATCTTTTCTTTATTTCTTTTTCTTCCATTTTCTTTCTACGCTGACATATCTTACGTTCACAATACTTTTCATCATACTTTGTAATCAAATGTCAGTTAACTTTTCCATTCACAATGATCCTTTTCTTGTTTTTCACGCTACCTACAAAACAACATTGTATTGTAACGTAAATGATTTCTAAGGAAAAAAGTAGTATTGAAAGAGTATAAGATCTTGTTTTCCTGCTCCAGAACTTGTTTGGCTTCACGAAGAGAGAGAGAGAGAGAGAGAGAGAGAGAGAGAGAGAGAGAGAGAGAGAGAGAGAGAGAGAGAGAGACCATTTATGTTTAATTACATTATAGTT
Organism: Vespa mandarinia; assembly: GCF_050613455.1. Classification (NCBI taxonomy): domain Eukaryota; kingdom Metazoa; phylum Arthropoda; class Insecta; order Hymenoptera; family Vespidae; genus Vespa; species Vespa mandarinia. The sequence goes on along the minus strand of NC_140827.1, from coordinate 4,381,649 downwards.
GAAGTTAGGTAAAGACGTGTACACATACACACATTTTCTAAACGCTGGAGTAAGAAAAAAATTCTTGAGTGTTGTGTTCTCTCTATAAAACGAAACCTCACAAATCATATATATATATATATACACCTGACTCTTCTTTCTCTCTCTCTCTCTCTTTCTTTATAAAACTGATCGTGTTGGTAGAGTACACAGAAGGCGTTAGATAGGCGTTCCTCTCCTCGAATGAGAGAAAATCGTGATGGTAGTGTAGTAGTAGTAGTGGTGTGGTAGTGGTACCTGGCGAACGCTTGGAGAACGGCTACGTCAGTCTACGTTTCGTTGCTGTGGCGTTCGCGGTGAACGTTGGTCGGAGGACCAACCGGAATCATTCCTAAATCCCCCTTTTTTTATTCTTTCATCTTTCTTTCTTTCTTTCTCACTCTCTTTCTCTCTCTCTCTCTCTCTCTCTCTCTCTCTCTCTCTCTCTCTCTCTCTCTCTCTCTCTCTCTCTCTCTCTCTCTATCTATCTCTCTCTCCCTCTCCATTTCCCCCTCTTCTTTCTAACGAACGTTCAATTTTCGAATTAATCTCGAATAATAAAAGCAACAACTCGTCGTTGCTTTTCTTCGTTCGTCGTCCTTATGTTCGGTCTTGGGAGCAGGAAGGTCCTGAAATACTCCGCCATCGACCCTTCGCTTTCCATCGATGTCGAGGACACGGTCACGTGCTTCTGCAGGTCAGTCCCCCTCTCTTTTTCTCTGTCTTACTCCTTCCCCCTACCCCCACCTTTACAGTTTCGGTTCAGTCGATCACGGAGGATCTCCTCTTTACCGATCATTTTTCGCCTCTTCTTTTTCTTCTTCTTCTTCTTTTTATTATTATTATTATTAATATTTTAAGTGTGTGAACTTGCTTGGCCAATCGCGTGACAAAGTACAACAACCAACTTAGCTTACTAACGTACTTGGTTATAGTTATCTCTATATGTAATTAATTGTTTTATCTTTTTTTAATCTCGATAGCAGAAATTGGAGAGATAAAAAGATGATGATGTAACAAAAATGTGTGAATGTCTGATCGATTGATATTTATTTATCTGATTTGTATGTATATATTTAATGGTATTGGTTCCGCGCGCGCGTGCGTGATATCGCAAGGTTGTTCGAAGAAGAAAATTTGTTTATGAAGAAATTAATAACTTAAGAGTAAATATTAGTTTGAACATTGTAAATATTGTACTCAACCATACAGCTTCTTTATTGTGTGTCCGTTAGATTATCTACATCTTAACTTTTTCCAACTCTGTGACGTAACAGGTATACATATGACATGTTTTTAATGAATGCTCGAAAGAACTTCTTGTTTCGATAAAATGAGATATGTGGTTTTAAAAGCTTGCTTTTATTTATAAATATTGAAAAAGCATAAAATTTATGCAACAGTTTAGAGTCACTAAGAATTTTGTTCCAATTCGAATCGTATTATCGTGTAATTGGTATTATTTCTCCTCCATTTAAAGAAAAGAAAAAAATAATATAACCTACCGACATCGATGAATTTCGTAGAATCATTGGTTCGGATATATATTTATGTAGATGACGCAGTATTATTACGTCGTCTAGAAATCTTCCGCGGCGCCAATGATATGTTCTACGATTAAGGTTAAGTCAATATTTGGCCCCGAGTAAGAAGAGGTACCATTGGCTTAAGCGAACTTCACTCTTGTAAAACTATGTGATCTTTAAAATCTTCGAATCAAAATTGACATTCGTCATTAATATTTATCTTTATTGTCATAAAAATATTTAATAGAAATATTGCATTTAAAATTGTAAGACAGGTTACGTGATGTTTCTAGTTACGAATAGAAAAGCGGCAAATTCATAATGTCACAATCGAATAGAAATTCGTGATAATTTGCAAGGGAAAACATTCTAAACGATTTGTCATTGTCAAGAATACGATATCGCGAAGTTAGGCTAACTGATTTTACATAATTACCTTGACGGCAATTAAATATATAGAGAGTAATCCCCTCTTACTGGTATCGTTCATGTATATTGAGAGAGAGAGAGAGAGAGAGAGAGAGAGAGAGAGAGAGAGAGAGAGAGAGAGAGAGAGAGAGAGAGAGAGAGAGAGAGACCCACTTTCGTTATTGTTCGAGTCATGGTTTTCCTCGATTACTTTCTCGTGATATCTCGACGACCGTGAGAGTGTAACGAGAACTTTCACGGTATGGAAAATTCTCGAGTCAATTAATAAAAAAAAAAGGAAATAGAAAGGGTTATCGTAAAAAAAGAATAGTCGTTGTTACTCTCGTAAGCTGTTACACTCGGCTTAATTAAATGGTTTTGCTTTAATTTTAGCCAAATCGGTAATGTTACTTTCTATATATATTCCTTTTTTTTAATTTTTGTAACATCAACATTTAAATCACTTTTCTAATCTATCTAAATTCCTTTCATCATAACAAATACATTACATATACTTTTATTTCGTAATTAAGGTTATAATGAGAAACAATATCCCATTTTTTATTTATTGTTTATTTTCCAAACGCGCTATTCTACAAGTAACTTTATATATTAGTCTCTTCAAGCTAGGATACCTTTCTAAGCAACCTCTATGAAAAAAAGATGAAACCCTTGAGGAACACGAACACGATTGTTAATAAATATATCGTAAGAAGAAAAAAGGAAAAGGAAGAGAGTTGTGAAAGAGAAAATAGAGAGTTGGGATGAGGAAAAGAAAGTAACTATATTCTACATAATATATATATATATATATATATATAGACTAAACAAAAGATTATGTTTCTGGCGAGATCGATGGGAAAATAACAATCGTTGAGAGGAAATATGATGACGGCAATAAGAATAGTCTTTTAACGTTAGAATGCATCGACGATAAGATAAAACTATGGTAGTAGAATGACGTTGGTAAACAAACGTGTAGGACGAAATAATGTCTCGAGCGTGATGAAGAGAGGCGCCAGGAAGGCGCCATTCTTAACATCGATCGTCTTTTATTTTCTTTGCTCTTCTCCCTCTCGTAATCCCTTAACTGCTTGAAAGGAAAACAAGTTCGATTGAATCCTGGCGCCAAAGGATCTTCACTTTCCATTCAACTTGATATTTGTTTTTTGTCTTTCGTTTTGCTTCTCTTCTCTGTCATTTTATCCTCTTCTTTCATCCTTTTACTAGGAAAACATATTGTTTAATAGAAGGACTAATAATAGTTTAAGTTATGTATCTCTTCCACGCCAACTAAACAAATTATTCTCAATAATAGAATTAAAAGAATTTTGTGTTCGGTATTTTGTGAAGAAAGAAAAAAGAAATTGTTGGATATCGAGCGAATAATCGATGAGAAAGTAGTGTGGATAACCACGTGACATACCACGCCCTCTTTAAAAAAAGGCGCCGTATTTAAATCTTCTCATTATTCTTTCAAAATTGTTAAGCATTTCTAGTTAACAATCTTATATGATTATTAATTAAATTATAGATGAAATTTAAGATTATTTGCATTGCCATACAATCAAACATTCTATCATTCCTAATGATCATTCATATATGTGCGCGTGCATGTGTATATATCCACAAACACGTATTATTGTAATAAATATAAAAAAATGAGTGTTTAAAGGAGCGCCGCAAAATAAGAGCGGAATATTGATTGTCGCAGAGAGACTATCTCTCAGTGTGTATGAGGCTGTGAAACAGGTAGGAAGTTGGGGAGGGGTCGAACAGTCAGCTGACTTAGTTGCCGGTTCACAGCTGATCCATTGGCGGCGCAACCACCGTCGCATTGCCGCTCTCTTGCCTCATCTCTATCCCCTCTTCCCTTTCATCCGCCCTTTTCTTTATTTCTTATATATCCTTCAATATCATATTATATACATAATACATCATAACAAATCGTTTAATAAAAATTCATATGAAAATTATTTTATATTTATATATGCGCTCACGCATACACATGCATTAACTAATAAAATGATATTTTTCTGGATCTTCCGGGAATACTCCAGCATTCGCTGCAGAGTCGCGGCGTCACGATGCGGTGTAGGACCAGAACTGGTACGCGTCGAATCTCTTTCTCTCTCTCTCTCTCTCTCTCTCTCTCTCTCTCTCTCTCATTTTCTCGGCAGTCGCATACGAAGCCTCCACGAGGACGTCAGTCTCTCGTCTCAGAGACGGCGAGAACATTATATTTGTCGGTGCTCGCTACCGATCTTCTTTTTTACGTGTTTGTTTGTTTATTTACTTTCTGTGACTTTGACGAGTGAATAAAATATTCTACTTCTTTTATATATATATATATATATATATATATATATATATGTATATATAAATTAGTTGTTTGGTAAATCATTTTGTTCACTTGTCAATTATCATCGAACATTTTCATTAACCTTCTTCTATTCTCTCTCTCGTTCTTATTTTTTTCAATTCGTTAACATCAAAAACTTGATCAAATTTTTCTCTCAGCCGTCTCTATTATGTACTTTCGAATCTGCAAAATGATGACGACAATAATTATGATGAGAATAATGAAGAATTGTTTAACATAAAGGTTCGATTGATCGAAGCCAGATAGTATCTAAGTAAAATTATAAGAAATAAAAACACAAATATAAAGAAAGAAGAGGATAGCTACGTCAATGTGCCGTGGTAATATTGCAGACTGTTTTGGCACGAGTCCAGGCAATTGGAGATACATCATAACCTAAAAAAGAAAATAAAAAGGAATAGATATATGGAGAATAAGGATATATGGAGTAATGGTTTAGAAAAATGATTACTTTTCTTCGTTTTTAGAAAAATCCAGAAATCTAAAGCTTTGTTAATCATCACAGATTAAAATTTAAAAAGAAAATAAACAAATATGACTGAAGGAGGTAGCAAAAGATCAAGAAGAAGATACTACGGAAGATATACAAAACTATTTAAACTCTCATGTTTTTATCGATCCTAAAAAAAAAGATAAAAACAAAAATAAATAAATAAATAAAAGAAGGGTGTTGAACGTTTTTATAAAAAAGAGAACCTCGAACTGAGCTCGAGCAACCGACGAAAGTCAGTCGCTCATAGCTACAGAGAGGTTCGATGAGAACCAATCAAGATTTGGTGCATACCGAGTGTACGTGAAAAAATCCTTGGCCACGACGTCCTCCGTGGTATCGTCGGTGGCCCGCCGAAGAGGTCATCCTCGGCAGCTACAATAACGGCTACCACGGTGACGTCGGCCTCAGGGATAATGTTACGTTCACCTGCTCGAGTTGTACTCCATCAGGAGGGAAACAACGTAACTTCAGGTGTATCGTCGTCCTCATCGACGATGTCAGCACCTGCAACTCCTGTTCATCATGGTGGCGGAGGTGGAGGTAGTAGTACTACTACTACTACTACTACTACTACTCCAGCAAGCTCATCGTCACGACTCTCCCTTCTCGACACCTGTCACAGGAAAATCAGGCTCTTCGGCGAGCTCGTCGCGTGAGTCCAGTCCAAACGATCGTGTCTCTTCTTTTAGATGGCCTGAATAAAAAAAAGGAGGGTGGGAGACGCTTCGAATGTACGAGATTTGAAACAAAAAATAAATAAAATTCTATATGAATATTTTTTTCGAGTCAGTGATCTACTTGATAGTAAAAATAATAAAATTAAGAGTTTCCATAGGGTGATCTCATAAAAGATGATCTATTAAAAATAAGGAAATTGATAAAAAACTTCCAAGTCAGTGATTGTCAACCCGATGATGATAAAAATAGCAAGTTTAAAAATTTTAACATACTGACTGAAAATTACGATTTTATTATAATCTCACTTCACTGAAAAAATGAAAGGAATCGAAGCGTTTCCTTTAAAAATTTTTACCCATATACATATAAATATCTACATATCTATAAATGTCTATGTATTTGCTCTCTTTTTATGTCCTGCGAATATGTGCGCAAAGATTTAATTTCTCTATGTTGATTATGTTATTTCACTTGCATGGCGGCCAAGCGATCGAAAAAAATCCTTTTCGTCGTCGTCGTCGTCGTCGTCGTCGTCGTCGTCGTCGTCGTCGTCGTCGTCGTCGTCGTCGTCGTCGTCGTCTTCTTCTTCTTCGTCATCGTCACGTTGCGTCTTCATCGTCGCCATTTTGTTACGCTTTTCTTTTTGCCTTTTGCCAATTGAATAAAAAAGCATACACAGGAAAAATGATTTTCATCACTTTTGTGACATGGCTCTTGCTTTTTAGCAAATTACAAACAAAAATGAAAGAGAGAGGGTTCGAAAGACGCCATCTTTATTTTGTTCAATCTTTTGTGATGTCATTATATCAATTTAAGGAATGTAGCTTATTTTAACTACGGCATGCGCTTTTTTTAGAAAAAGAACAAAAAGTAAATCAAATTTAGTAATCACTATGAGGTACGTAGTACACATAATAGGTATGTATGTATGTATGTATGTATGTATATACTTATAGCCTGCCGTAGTGACGTAAACAAATATTAATTTCGCTACTGTATGAAATTGCATGTAAAAACAACATTTCTTACGATGACCAATAAGAATCGTTGAAACACTTACACCTACATCGTTCGATTGGTTAAAAGAAAACAAGATGGCGTCCGTAATTCGCAACGATGCAGTTCACAAATTCGATTTAAAATATAAGCCTATTAAAAAATGTTTAATTTTGAATTTCTAAACTATTATATCATTAATATATGTTATTATTATTATCATTATTATTATTGTTATTATTATTATTATTATTATTATTATTATTATTATATAATAACAATAACAAAATGAATTTTACACACATTGATCGTTATAATGTGTTCATTGTATTTAAATATAAATAATAATAAAATGTATTAAGATTATATTGTGGTTTTGTGTTTGTCACACCTAAAGTCAAATTAACACACACACACACAGAGAGAGAGAGAGAAAGAAAGAGAGAGAGTGAGAGAGAGAGAGAGAGAGAGAGAGAGAGAGAGAGAGAGAGAGAGAGAGAGAGAGAGAGAGAGAGAGAGAGAACTTCATTATTTTTTATATTGACACAGTTACCATTTTATTCTTATCATTTTTTAATTGTAACGCATACACATACACAGAATTTGTATATGGCGCTCGTTTGCCTGTAGATTTGAATCGTCTTATTAGCAAAAAAGAAAGATAAATGTAAAAAAAAAAAAGATTTGATTTTGAAGAATAATCCAAATGGCTATGATGGTAATGATTTCAGAAAAGCCCGACGAAAGGAGAAAGATGCGGGAACTACAGAGGATCCTAAACTCTATTTGGAGGAGGCAACTTTAGAAAGACAGCTGCCCGAGTTAGACTTAAGGATGCTAGTTGATCTGCCACCTGGTTTGGATTATAACGAGTGGCTAGCATCACATACCCTCGCATTGTTCGATCATATTAATCTCGTTTATGGTACTATATCTGAGTTTTGCACTATGACCGGTTGCCCGGATATGACTGGTCCTGGTTTGAGGTATATTTTACCTAATTAAAACAACAATTTTCATCGTTAATTGTTCATTTATAGAGAATAATAAATGAATTGTTTGTTAATTTATTCCTGTTTAAAAATTTATTTCAAAAAATGTAACATTAATGTATTAAAATATATATTAAATTAATAAGATATATCATGATATCATAACGAAATATGTTGTTTAAATCCTAAAATGTATTTTTTTGCAGGACATATTTATGGTTTGACGAGAAGGGTAAGAAAACGAGGGTGGCAGCGCCACAGTATATAGATTATGTTATGACATTCACACAACGCACCGTTAGCGATGAAACTATATTTCCTACTAAATATGGTAAGCTTGTACATAATTAATTTATGTAAATAAATATATTTAATGAATGTAAATATATACATAAATTACTCTGGCTTTCTTTTTTTTAATATTTCAGGATAATCACATATCCAATACTGTAGTGGTATTAATTATGATTTTTTTTTCAGCAAATGAATTTCCAAGTTCATTTGAATCAATAGTGCGTAAGATCCTGCGGCTACTGTACCATGTGGTGGCACACATTTACCACTGCCACTTCCGAGAGGTGGCACTCTTGGGGTTGCACGCTCACCTCAATTGTGTATTTGCTCACCTCACTCTCCTTAATCAACGCTTCAATCTTATTGATCCCAAGGAAACGGAAATCCTAGGAGACTTAGAGGCTGCTCTCTTGGGTAAAATTATCTCATCTTCGACACACATCTCTTTTATATATATATATATATTTATATATATATATATATATATATATATATATATATATCACCAAGATTATCTAGAAAGAGTAAAAGACAAGAAGAAAACAGCATAATTTGCTTAATTAGATGTTGATTACGTAATAACACTTACAGGAGACAATCATGACATAGTCCAATAATTTTTTTATTGTCTATTTATTATTATTATTATTATTATTATTATTATCATTATTATTATTATTATTATTATTATTATTATTATTATTTAGGTGACTCATCATCTACGCCTTCGCAAACTTTAGCCATCCAGGAGACTCCGACCACAACCAGCTAGATCACAATGCACAGCATGCCAGAGGTTGCAGTTCCTGAGAGTAGGTGACGATAGGCGTTTGTTTGGTTTCTTAAAGATAGAATATACGTGAAAGAAAGTTAACAAGAAAAAAAAATACACTTATTACACAAACGCATATATACATACACAGATATACACAGAAAAGATGGAACGATTCTGTAAAAACCAAGTAGTACCTGTAAATAGCGAAGTGTGAGAATTACAGCTGCAATGATGTAATTAGGTTCCTCCGTTTGTTGTTTGTGAGATTGTACATAATTTATTAATAACGATAAGATATATATGAGAAGGAAGAAGAGACGAAGAAGATGATAAATTCATTAATTATTATATTGATGAAAATTAGTTGATGAGATATAAGAGAGATCATTTGTTTCATAAAAAAATAAATGAACCAATAAGAATATTGTAAAGTTGAAGAGAGTAATACCAAATATATACCTGGTGTTAAGGCAATATCCTGTTATTTTCATGTTGAAACGATCATCGTACCGGTTGATCGACTTGTTATAAATCCTTGACCGTAATAAAATACTTCCAAATTATCCTCATTCGTATGCCGATTACGTATACGTCTCAATAATTAATTTGTTTCTCACATTCAAGTAGGAGAACCCTTATTTTCATATTTTATTTCTATTATCCTAATCGATCTACATAGATTTGCTATCTCTCTTAAAAATAAACCAATAGTTTCTGCCAATGGCTCGCAAAGATCTTTGATAGATGTTGCGATATTGTATAAAAGTATTAAAATTGGTTGTATCAATGCGTTAAATATTATCGAAAGTAATGGTTTCACGAAATAGTCTGCAAATAATTGCAATATACCAACAGTCAATGGTCGAATAAGACTGAATAGTATGAATCTTATCAATTGTAGAATAAAAGCTGTTAAAAATGCTGTTCCTATGTGAATTGTGCCAAATATTTCAGCCCAAAAACGTGTTGCCGCTTGGTCCGTCTTTTCAGCACATTTTTCTGTCGTTAATATGGGTGGTGAATCCGTTGTTCGATAATATCTATTATCACAAAAAATTATTTATTTATTAATTGCTTTAATTTTTCTAATTCAAAAAGCAATTCATATATATCGACAAAACGTTTGAAAATAAGAAAAAAAACCAAAAAAGAAGCGAAACTATACGTAATACTGATTACGTCATAGAAAAATGGCGCCACAATCGTTAATTTAAAAGTAATTCAAAGCTTACGCAGAATTTCCATGATCGAAGTAATAAATATCGATTCTCTCGGCAAGATTTTTTCTTTTTTTGTCACCTTGACCTAATTTGTCAGCTTGAAACTTTATTTTCTCTTCAGGCTTTGTTTTTACGCTACCATTCGTGATTTTATTTAAAGACTAAAAATATGAAAGTTATGATTTTTTACAACGTTTAATTCTCTCGTTAATAATATCTAATGAATTATAATTAGGTCTAACCTTATAACACGAATTCCGTCGTAATTTAATGTCGTACTTTCGATTTTTATCATCGAGATATTTTTTATCAGACCATTTGTAACGAAAATTAGACCAAAATGAACGACGTCTACGGTGATCATCTGAAAAATCATTTTTTAGAGAATTATTTCGGAAGTAAACACGTATGAGAATTAATATAACACACTTACCTTTTGTATACTTTACTGGTAATGTGCAAGCATTTCTGAAAAAGATAAACAGAAATTTATGGATAATAATAATAATCGGAACTTTCACAATTTATTTTCCAATACTATCACAGGTACGTATGTATACTACATTATTGGGACATGACAATAGCAAGGTATAACAGGCTCAAATTGCGTCATTTCTCGATAATTTGTTGCTTTTGGTGATTCTTGATTAATAGTCCCTGTAAAAAAAAAAAAAAAAAAAGAAAATAAATAAATAAAATAAAAAAGAAAAATTCATTAATTGAGACACTTCGAATCCGCTATATATAGTGGATTTTTACTATCTACTTTATGCTACGTTAATTTGAATATATATATTTTTTATATATCTTTAGCTAACATACCCTTTGTAAAAAATAAATAAATAAAATAATTCATTAAATGAGTAATTTCGTATTTGTCATATAATGATGGATTTGTATCATTTATTCATATTAGTGATTTTAATTGAAGTTTTATCATATTATTCATACTTTTGTAAGGTTCTTCGTCTGTCTTTTTCCCTTCTTCAGTAATTTTTACGTAAGATTCATAAGAATTTACTATCGAACTTATATCAGTACGTAAAGACGTCACGTTCGAAGGTTCGGACATGTCCGTACAAGGACAATCTTCTTCCGAAGTCATTTTGTGTTTTCTTCTCCTTTCCTCTCCCTTCTTTTTTCAATTATCAACGAGAAACATATTTTTTGTCAATATAAAGAATCTTGCAACTAAACTAAACAGTAATTAACATGAAAATTGAACTGTCAAAAGTGATAGTTAACGAAACTGAACAACGTAGTAATCATATGGCCGCGACATTTGAAAAATGTTTTGCAATATTCATGTAAGCGATTTATAAAAAATCGATAGATAAATTATTTATTAATATGTATAATACACATATCGTTTAGTTTAATTACAAACTGTAATTGCAATTAGAGTACACTGAGAAACTTATGTAAATTTTGTAAGTGACAATGAAATTCTTTACAGTAGAGTAACAATAATAACGTTTACGGTAGGGGTTCTCAACTCATAGAAAAATTTCAATAGAAAACATAATTTTTCAATTAAAAAATATAATCCACAAATTTTATAAATATATTGTTTCTACTATGTTTGTTATAGTAAAATACTTAAAACAATAATTTATTTTAATTAACTTTTCAAATTTAGAATAAATTCATATATCCATACTTGTTTGTATATAAAAATCAAAGTCTTTAATATATATATATATATATATACATATATATATATAAATATATATATATATATATATATATATAATTTATATATAATTTATATATATATATATATATATATATATATAAATAATATAATGTTTATGTACTATTGAAATAAAAAAAAAATTATCCCATCAAAAATTATTATTGTTTCTTATTATACTTTTATATAATAATTGCCTTATAAACTTAATTCTTTTTCTTTTAACGCACTGTAATTTTAACAAATCGTTAAAATCATATATATGTGTGTGTATATGTGTAATAATAAAATAGTTATATGTATTATATAAATAATATTTTTTTCTACAATTTTTTTTTTGTGAAAGAGCATGTAGCATTATATTCTTTTGTTTCTTGTTCTGTTTTTTTTTTTTTATTTATACAGAATTAATTACTTACGCTCCATAAATTTGGTGAAATATTTAACTATATATTTCTTATACTTTATATATATATTTGGATATAAAATTAATTATGCATATAACCTAAATACATATATAGGTTATTGATATATACGATCAAAATCGAAGTTATTATTTTTAAATAATAATGACAATAATAATAATTAGACTAGGAGAAAATATACGAAACTGAATATAGTTTTATATTATGTAAAGATAAAAGTTTAATATTTATATGATTTAATTTGATAATTGGTTTTTAAATATATATATATATATATATATATATATATATATATATATATATATATATACATATGTCTGATTTGAGGTAAAATGCATAATATTAATGCATGTACATATATGCATACACGACAATATAATCAAGTTACTTTGACATAGAGAATATTTACTTGAAACTGCATGTGTGTATGTATTATATATTTAAATTTTTGGTAATTTAAGATAAATATACTTATATATTTTCAATTTTTGTACATATGTTTCTTAGCGATTCTGTACAAGCGCGTTAAACTGTAAAAGGTCATATAAATTTATTATGCTATATCGAATATCATGCTGGATGCTTTTCGCTAATGTGTTTGACTATTATGAAAACAACGAAATCACATTTATTACTATTATTATGTAACTCTTTGCAGAGCATACGATTAAACTATATAGAATTTACATAAGAACGAACGAATTACTGATTAGTCACAAAAGTTTGAAATAATTATCTCTAGTCAGTGCCAAGATTATCTCTTATGTTTCTTTCTGATAATTATGACGCACAATTATTTCTTATATTTTTAATTTTGTTATTATTCTCAGGCACTGTCTGATAAGTAAAAAGATATTTAAGAAACATTTGTACAGCGTTATATTGCTTTTTGTTTAATTAATGACTATGTTTAAAATACTATATTTTCAATATTTTAGTATATTGCATCAAAGAAACATCATCGTCAAGTTGTCTCCATTGAAACTTTTGATAGAACAATGGTATTTCTAGATTAAGAAATTAATAAGAATACTCTTTTGTTGACATTTATATTATTCTTGGATAAAATTTATATGATTATCCAATTACTAGATTCTTTAACTACGTGTACATAGTTACTTATCGTACAAAATTATTATAAGTGTAGATGAAATTCAGTGTTACAAAGTAGCATTATTTCATTCACAATTATAATTTATTTTAAAAGTTATTGAAAAAATTCTTACTATATAATTTACACCTTTGATCGCTCAAGCGCCACATCAAATATTTGTGGTAATCAATGATCGGTAAAAGTAATATTTTAAAATTAATGTTCAGTATAATGCATTGAAAAATATTGTTACATCTATAAATTGATTATAATACACATTTAACTTTTGGAATGTATAAGAAATAATTTTGATTTCAGTCAAGTGTGTAATTAATGCTTAATTAATATTAATAATAAAATGTTTTTAAGAAAAAAGTGAACATAAAATTATAAACAAGCTAAAAATACTACATATTGTTTCTTATGTTTTTCTTGTCTTTACAATTACTAATCTTAGATATCACATAAATAATAGAATAATTTTTTGTTTGTTTCTCATTCACAGTATAACAAATAATTTTAGTGAATACCTCATTTTTATCTTCATTACATGTGTATAAGTATAAATATAGTATAGTGTTTTTAAGTACAACCTCTACAGATTTGTAATAATAGTAGATATTTTTCTAATTTACATTAACATTGATAATTCTTTAAAGTATTATTTTCAATAGATAAAAATTTAATGGCAAGCTTTATGCCAAGGTTTTTCTCTTACAATGATTCCTGAAGACGTGTAATATATTTTGTAACTACAATATCATTCGTATATTAGAATTCTTCTATAAGTACAAATAAATAATATATAGTATAATATAATTATAATTAAACTTCGTAGTACATTATCTTATTTAAAAATGGGATATAATCGATGAATTAGCATTAACAGTAAAATTAAAAGAGTTTTCATATTTCATATTCATCCCTTTACATTTAATTATTATATTAAATAAATTGTCACTTTCGTTCAAATTCATTTAAATTATTTTTCTCATGCGATTATAATTTTAATTAAGAAAATTCCAATAATAATTCCAAGATTTGTAGAAAATTAATCTCTTGTTAGTTGACGTAACACATTTTCAAAACTATCTCTATCGTATTAACTGATTAATATGAATACTTTCAATTAATTATATTTAGATAAGAATTTACTCTTCATTCATATGAAATGGATATTATATTAACAAATAAAGCTATAATTGTGTTGTGTGTATGTCTATGTGTATCTGTATATTCATATATACATACATTTTAACAGTATTCAACAATGTCATTGCTTGGGTCTAGATTAGATAAAGATTTTGTTTACCATTGTCAGATTAAGACGGACAAAGGCACAGTAAAGTAATAAAACATGAGATCTTACTGTGACCATGCAGTCATATATATAATCAATGTATTTTTTATTTGCACATAATATTCATGCATATCTCTGACTTATAGTTAACTAAATATCCTAATTTAATCTAGACCCATTACATTGTTTAATAATCTGTTTATTTTATACGTTTCCTTATCATTTGTAATATAGATTTTCAAATACAGATCTTATTATTCTGTTTTTATAGAATTGTATAATATCCTGATGATATTGATGGCTACATATTTGAAATTAATTTATATGTAGAATGGCAAGACATTCGTATTTACAAATATTACAGAATAATAAAATAATTATAGAGAGGTATAAAATAGAGAGTGTGTGTGTATATATATATGTATATATATGATAATGTCCACAACAAAAATACACACATCAAATCATAGAAAGTATAATCTCAATGATGAATTAAAATTAGTTGGTAGATAACTTTCAGAGAAGAAAGAAGATATTAATTGTGCATAGTACTCCGTTGCAAAATGTATATCATGGGATATGCATGTTTGTGACCAAACAGTCTTTTAAAGTAGACAAATTTTTAAATTCTTATGCTCTATCACTGGATTGGATTATTTAAAATATATATGTGTGTGTGTGTGTGTATGTGTCTGTCTATTATATATATATATATATATATATATATATATATATATATATATATATATATATATAACGTAAACAATCATGCGAGTAATTACTGCTTTATGAAAGATCACTTACATTTTCACAACAATTCTTTGGTGGGCCAGAAGTTCAGGTATTTGATATGGCATAGGTTAGCTTCTAATGGCTAGATTTTTTTTATTATGTCAATGAAAAAAGTTTTCGTTGACCTATCAAACTTAAACATATTGAAAATTTTCTTTCGCAGCAAGTAAAGGTAATTTTTCAATACTTTGTTTAAGGTCAAAACTGTGTAACCAATCAGAACTTGGTTTTGCTTTTACTCCACAAAAATTAAAATTGCAAAAATCAGCAGCATTCTGTAGTGCACCACGATGGAATGGATTTCCTTGTTTGAAATGCGTATAACGTCCAGCATTCATTCTTTCATTTGTGGTCATTCCAAGTACCATGATCTAAGAAAATTATTATAGTTTATTCAAAATACCGGATAATATTTACATAATAT
The DNA here is from genome assembly GCF_050613455.1 of Vespa mandarinia. Lineage (NCBI taxonomy): Eukaryota > Metazoa > Arthropoda > Insecta > Hymenoptera > Vespidae > Vespa > Vespa mandarinia. The sequence goes on along the minus strand of NC_140827.1, from coordinate 4,366,139 downwards.
TGAATAATGAGAAAAATTCAATCAATTAATATCTTGAATTATAAAGGGAACTTCTAACAAACCTGATAACATTGACAAGCTAACAACATGCCAACCCAAAATGAATGAAGAGAGGTATTTGCTGCGATCCACATAATCCAAGCATCGCAGGTAGCAGTAGCTACTAAATAATTATCTGCGCTATGACCATTTGTCAAATTAGTCCAACATTCAAACTGCCAGTATTGCACACTAGCAGATAAAATAACAATGCACAGACCTAATAACGATGCCAAAAAACCTAGAAAATATTTATGATTGTGTGCTCCTGTAAATATAAGAAATATAAATAATAATTGTAATATAAGAATATAGATATATTTTAAAAGATTAATAAATAGTCACCAATACAGTTATTAACCCAAGGACAGTGATGATCAAATCTTGCGATACATCTATCACATGTAGAACAATGCTTTGATCGTACAGGTCTCCTAACTAAACAACTGCTGCAAAACCATTGCGGTTCAAAACCACCTGACTCAGCTAATTCTATTATTGTCTAGAAAATATAAGTAAATAGTTCTAGCATCATGAACTGAATTTTGAATATTATTTATCTTATATATTTATTTATTTAATATATTAATGGCTTACGTTTAATTTATCTTCATGACTTGCTGTAATGACTCCTGGGTCTCCACGCCAAGATTGTAAGAAGCATATCCAAAGAGGAACGGAACCCCCAATTAATAATAACCATAAATACCAAGCTGCATGAATGCCTAACCAGAATACCCATGTAACATATATCCACATCTGAAATACAATATAAAGTATACAATAAAATTACATATTTTATAATATTTATATTTTATATATACATTATCATACTCGTAGATATTATTTTTAATAAGATGTACAGATGTACATTAAACAAAATAATAAAATTAATTAGATTAACCTTAGTAATCTTGTTTAGATTATCAAAAAAGAAAATAGAGGAAAAAGAAACCCCACGCATTGTATATGCATATATAATATTTAAAGAACTTGTAAAAATGATATAATATTAATCTTTTTTAAAGTCGATACATAAGAAGATATTTTTATTCTTTTTTTTTCCAACTTCAGAATATTATCATAGCTATAATAAAATACACGTTACAGAAAGATATCTTAACGCTTGATTACTTATCAGTCTTATTGATGATGGATAGTGTTATATCACATAATACTTGTAAAATCTTGCAATCTTAGTTAAACTCACCTTAGTAGCCAAATAAATGGACAATGGCAAGATATGAAATAGTCTTTCATCAAAGATAAAATGATTAGCTGAATATATTCCTACATAGAGCATTATGAAGGCACCTAGTTTTATTATATAATCCAATCCACTTTGTAATATCATTCCTATTACATAAAACACTATAAATGGTGTACTGACCATACAATACCAGCGTATTCTCTGAAAAGATATAAAGTAATGTTTGTAAAGGACAAAAATTAAATTACTGATAGAAAATGAAAATATATTTTATGCATAGATAAATTACCTTATCCCTGCACCATGTCCTTGTACGTCCTTGTTTTTCTTTAATCTCTTGACTTATTTTATGACCCAACCAAGCAGCTCCAATGTGAGGTCCTAATAATGTCATTGGGGTCTCATTTTTAAAGTTTGGAATATCTAAGGATGCTCCATGATGAACTAACGTAGATATCGCTGTATTATTTTTGGCTATAATAGCCCAATGTAAAGCTGTATTACCGTGTAAATTATCTGTTAGTGTATGCGATGCACCTAATGTTAATAACAACCTTGTGGGATCTAAACTGTAAAATGAAAAACTTTAAAGTAACCCAAATAGTATGGTTCCAATAAAATATAATATCCAATGTTGCTCCTAATTTTCCTTTTATATACCTATTAACTTTGTAAGCGCTCCACATAAGAGGTGTCATAGCACTTCTATCTAACATATTTGGATTGACTCCTTTCGCAACTAAATAAGCTACAATAGCTGTATGACCAAATAGAGTTGCTAAGTGAATGCATGAAAAGCCTTCGGAATCTCTTAAAGTTGGATCAGCTCCTGCTCTCATCAATATAACCACTATACCTAAATGTCCTTGCCTATAAACATAGATCATGTACAACACATGTTTTTTATTAAAAACGTCATATATTAACAATTTAATAATACTAACCTAGTTGCCCAATGCAATGGAGTCGAAATTAATTCACCACCAATAGCATCAACAACAGCTCCTTTAACCATTAGATACTTTACTATATCTTTATAATTATTTATTGCTGCCCAATGCAGTAATGTTACTGTTTCTGCATCTGGTTGATTTACATCTGCTCCGGCTTCTACCAATTCGGTAACACGATCCAATGCTCCATACTGAAACAGATATTTATTTATTTGTAAGAAAAATATCAAAAAATTTCTATTTCCTTAAATATTATTTCTCATACCATTAATTATATGTTTATATGTATGTGTGTATAAAAAGATTACCTGAGTAGCTCTAACAATATCAAAGGAGCTACAGTCTTGTATAGATGGTCGTGTAGGTTCTTGATGAAGGCTAGCCGGGATATCAGGTTCTCCATTGCCTTCTCCTTGACAAGCAGTTTGCATTTGTAACGCATACATCCTATATATAACAAAATCAAATCAGATCGACTCAATCAAAAGGATAAATAAATTTATTGTTAGACGTTTTAAAGATAAAAATCTTAACGTAAATCGAATACTATTAAAAATCTACCTTAGATGTACGTATCTACCATAACCTTGTGTATGTATATATATATACATATACATATCATATACATATATATATATATATATATATATATATGTGTGTATATATATAAAAAATATATATATATCCTAAGTTATTTAAACGTCATTTATATTCTTGTCATGTACATGACACGTTGTAAAAGCACATTGTGTGTGAGATAGGTACTATCTAAGCATACCGACGTATGATTTTGTATTCCTGTCAGACAAAACGACGACAAACAGTAGAATTTCTATATACTACAAAGTACAAAAATTATTTTTCATTATATCCAGAATTAAAATCTACCGTAATTCAAATAAGAAAGGAAAAATATTTTTAATGCGTATAAAATAAAGAATATAATGTATATATGTATAGTGTTTGTATGGTATAGTAAGTATAAAAAATGCTGTCAAGATAAACGATCATTCCCACTCTTTCTCTTTCTCTCTCTCTTTCTTTCATTCTCTACTTATAATAATAATGACTACGCAAGTAACAATATAATTTCGATCAACAGTATAAATATCCTTTTACCTTACAAATTTTAGCGGTTCTGTCAATGCTCGTACATACTGACTCGCGTGCTCTCGTAATACGAGACGCAAAGTTTAGCTTCAAAGGGGCGAATATCCATGGGGGATGGGGCGCCGGCTCATTGCAATGAAACCTCAGTAGGGTTGTCCGAGAGGACAAGGGGAATGAGAATCCCATGTTGTATATATGTAATAATGGAAGGGGAAGATTGGTATTTAGGCACCACCTAGCGACCACTTGACGAAACATTACTTGACACGCCTGCCACACTTCTTCCAATCGGTTGGAGTTTAATATCTATAGCATATTTTGAAAGTACATGTATCTTAGATTTCATATATATTTTTTTTTAATGAGCTAATAATAATTAGTATTATATAATTGAATATTGACTATATTATATTTTTTATCTAGGTAATGTTAAATTTAATATTGGGAATAAATTTTTTGGATTTTATGTTTATCTTATTATATTGTTTCTTTTATAATTAATAATGAGATAGACAATGAAGAGTTGAATATTTAAAGTTGCAAAAATAAAGATTCTTTTATAATCTATATATGTGTTACATAATTATTCAAAGTATGAATATTGTCTTTTGTCATTATGTATGCTTTATAGAAAATTTTCAATTCATTTTAGATGTGTATTACATAGGTGGAATCACAAACTCATAAATTATTTAACCAAGACTATTATTTAATGATTTTTAATAACAAAAACAAATTCGAAATTTCTGGAATATGGAAAAAAAGGGAAATATATAAAGTAATTATAATTCACACCTATGTGTGTGTGTGTGTGTGTGTGTGCATACATACATACTTCCATACACACACACACACACACACACACACAAATGCTATAGCATTGAAAATATATATAGAAATATATATATATATATATATATATATATATATATATAGAGAGAGAGAGAGAGAGAGAGAGAAAGAGAAAAAACATAACTGTCAATTTTACTTACACATCATACGCTGCCAAGTTTATAGAAGCTTCTATTATTGGTTAACGAAATGGGTTTTTGATAAAAATGTAAAGTGAGCGATTTAATTTTTTTTTATAACACATTTTTCATTATCTTTTAAGTCTATGATAATTAATATTTAACAAGAAAAAAAACCATTTGCATCAATGTGTCTACGGTAATTATTAAAAGGTACAATTAGCAAATTACCATGTTGTATAGTCATTTTGTAGTAATAATAAGTAATAATATAATTGTAATATTTTCTTGATAATCATAGCGCGATTTTTCTTTCCATGTGTGATCAATCATTTCTACAAATATAATATATGGGATCTAATTCTTTATATTATATATCCACTTGGATTATTATCATTTATCCTTTACTATTATTTATATCATTTAACCAAATACTAAAAATACAAATGTGTTTTGCATACAAGAGGTTTTGAAATCATCCAACTTTTTAATATAGTTTGATGATTTTAAAACTCATATCCATTATACATACTGTTATATTTGCAGCATTACTCGCATAGTTAAGGAGCTTATAAAGTAATTGCCATATTTAAAGATATAAATGGGCACAAAAGTGATCACTTTTTATTGATTTAATTATTGTAATAATGCTGAGATATAACACTGCAACGTGTTCATCGTATTATAAAGCACCAATTGTTTATCGAGCTTCACATGTATACCATTCTCTAAGATGTATTGAATATGAACAGTTATCACACATGTCAATCAGAATATGATCTTTGGCGCATTAATATTTTATCTTTCTTATATTATATGCATACATATGCAGCTACATGGCAAATGTACTGAAAAAGCTCCTTAACAATGTTAGCAGGCTAAAAATTCCTGTTTTAGCTTTAAGATATATTTACATAGAAAGCTTAGCTCGTTTATAATCTATACAATCATACAAATGTAATATTTAATAAAATTGTAACATAATAATATCTAGCCTAACTATCTATAAAGAGAATATTATACATCGAAATTACAGGTGTATTTCTTTTCCCAATAATTCTTATACTTCTCTCTCATCGTAATTAAATTACTATATATTACATATTATCCCATAATACTAGGGATCTGGATCAAAATTGAATGTGTAATTCTCTTAATTTTCTTCTTTATATCTTTATGTACACGTTTATTATTTTCTTTTTTTTTTTTTTTTTTTCATTTCCCATCCAAAATAAGCATATGCTACTATGTACAATATAAGTTTCAATATATCTGTTGGAATATAAATTCCAATAAACATGCAGCATTTTAACTAAATAAATTAAATTAATGTTGAGAATAGGAAGAAATTAGCAAAATGTTTTTTATTTCATTACTCAGTGTGTTGCTGATTGATTGATCAGTTTGCTAACTTTTCTTATTCCGATAAGATCAAATTCAATATTTAATATCTCAGTAATGAAATAATTATTTTATGAAATAGATTGCCAAGTAGTCATCAAACTCTTTTAAACCAGCTCAAGTAAAAGACCAAATTATTTTATCAAAGATTGCACTTACAATTACTTGTAGATAGTATAATCGTATTGACACAATATTATTATTTCCTGAAATTATTTGTCCAGAGATTATAAGTTTATTAGGTCATACATTAATAAAAATATAATGAAAAACGATAAAAGTTTATTGATGTTTTACTGTTTTGGCTTTAAATTTAATTATAATTAAAATTGTTAAAGCAGTAACCTTTTAATTTTCCATTAGAAAAATCTAAAAAAATTCAGCACCAGAGCAAAATAAAATAATGTTACTTATTAAAAATCAACAAATTGTAAATGAAATATATTAATGAAAAATAATATCAAGTCGAGAAGATATTAATTTCTTGGAGAAAAAAAGTCATCAAAATAAATTTAGGAGATGTGGAGTGATGACTACTGCCAGTTACTTAAAATTCGAACTCTCAACCATTAATTTATATTTATACAATATAAAACTAGATTATCTGATCACGAAAATAATGTATGTAACATAAATGACATATACATATATTTCATTATGTATATATACGCTTATGTCTATGTACCATAAGTATTGGCAAAAGGATGATGCTAACAAAGTTTTAATAAAATGATAGCGCGCGAAGAATAATTAATAAAAATGACAATGAGATGTTGCACGATTTTTTTAATTATTACTAATTTTTAATAAAAATTTAAACAGTTCCTATATATACAGAGTGAGAGGTGCTTTGTGTATCTTTACAAGAAATTATTTACAAAATATATTCATTCATATATTACCTATCAAATTAACATTGTATTAATAGTTTTTTTTGTTTTTTTGTTTTATATTTTAATCTTATCATTTTCATATTTTTATGCATGATTTATGTATATTCCAACGATCCGCATATTTTCATAAATAAAATAAGTCATTTTTAATAATAGCCTTTAATAATACCCCTGTGTGTTTTCTGCAATATTATATCTACCGACGAACATTCCACTGAAAGACTGTGCTTACTGATTTAAAAAATGGAAATTGTGTAGTAACTAACGTATATTTAGAAATATAATATAGATATTAAACTTAAGTCCTAAACAAAATTTATTAAAATCAAATACCATACATCTATGCTTAAGCATTTCGATAAAGTGTTAATTTTCAAGAGTTACAAAGTGTGCTATTTTATCTCAGGAGTACTTCAAAATCAATTGTAAGCTTTTTATACAAATAAGAATAAATGAAGATGATGTGTTCGGTACACTGCGTCTTCAAATATAATTTATTATACTCATGACAATTGTATTTAATATCAAAAATGAGTATAGCCAACACTATTTTTTATGCATGCATTTTAACCCAGAATATCTACAAAATGAGAAATTCTACAAAAACGAGAATAGTTAAAATAGAATAAATAAACAACTACAAATATTTAACATTTTTTAAACAAAGTCTATCAGTGAAGTAGTTGTCAGAGTAGCGACCCCAGCCCATCGTTTAATAAAATTTATATCTGCAGAAATAATGTGTTATATTACGGCAGTAGAATCAGAGATTTTCATGTTTGACCTATAAAATTTTATCTTTCTTTTACCATTATTTAATTCCCATGAAGAAGAAATAAAAATGATACGAAAGAAAAAAGAAAGAAAGAAAGAACAAAGAGCAGAAAGTTATGCCTTCATCTAAAAAGAATTTTTGCATAACTTTCTGTTGGGTATATTCATGAAAAAACGTTTATATATATACATACATACATACATACATACATACATCATCATACACATATATATATATATATATATACACATATATACACACATATATACATATATATATGCATATGTCAATATATATAATATTATATATATATTTTATGTATATATATATACATATACACACACACACACACATATATATATATATATATATATATATATATTATATATATATATATAATGCTGTAAATATTGATCTCAAACACATAAATTGAACTTGACCGAATTGCACATATATAATAATGCGACCTCGTTCTATAAATGAATAATAATAACTTGTAATTGGTAAAAGAAAGTTACATAATGACTCGGCAGTTATAAATCCAGTTTAGTTACTTAGATCAAAACATAAAACGCTGAACAGATTCTGAGTAACTAAACTTTGCTGTTTAGAGGAGTAAATTGCAAGAAAGAATGCTGGACGGTGAAAAATACATCATTCTCGTGTTTTTTCGTACTGATCTTCCCTTATAATTAAAATTCTTAGATATTTTAAAAAGTAACATCTAAAGACGATCGTTCAGGTGGAATACAAATCTTTTCTTATAGTATATTATCAAAGAAAATTTGAAAATTTTATACAGAATATACAAAAAATATTTAAACGAAGCTTCGAAAGAGTTTATATTTATCGTTTATATTTTTTGTATATTTTAAAATAGATCATTCAGTTTCTTATAATACAACATAAATTTATTTGTTTTTTTTTCTTTTTTTTTTTTTTTTTTTTTACACCATCCAGCGTTCCGATTGCCATAAAACTCCCAGACATATACAGCAATGTTTGTGCGCTATCGACACATACACATTCACCAGGTGGGGTCCAGCCACACGGCGATCAAGTAATTGTTTATAACAAATAGATAATCAGACGTATAGGCCTTGACAAGCGACGGTAGCTAATCACTGTCAAGGTCACTTCCCGAGGGTCATTTGTTTTCTCGGGATATTCGCCTCCGTTTCGCCTGTTCTGCTGCCTCAGTCGTTACTAAAACAATGTTCCCGCTGTACGAGGTGTTTTCAATTAAAACGGTATAGGGAATATGTAACTTAATTTATATATATATACATATATATATATATATATATATATATATATGTATATATGTATATATATATGTATATATATATGTATATATGTATATATATATATATATATATATATATATAAAAAGAAAAAAATATTTCATGCTCTTTAAATGTAATATAAAGATATTTTTAAATGCTATCAACGTAGACAAATAAACCAGAATAAAAATATATATTTCTTATCCATGAATCATATTTAAAAATGAATTATAATGAACTTTTAAATGAATATTTTATACATACCAGCTCCACTTCGAGTTTTTCTTCTATTTACATCTTCCGTAGATCTAGATGCACCTCTTGTATTGCTTGCCGGTGTTGCTAATGGTGAAGCTGTATTCTGTCGAACAGATCGTCTTGTTGTTACTTCTCCCACTGATTCATTACTTGATACTGAAGTACCACGTAGCCTTTCTTTTCCAGCATTTACAGCTGTTGGTGTACTTGCTTGTTTGGTTGTTAATAAACGGCCTTCTCTTTGCACTCTATTACTGGCATTGAAATTTGATATATTACTAGAATTAATTGGACTGCCAGAAACAGTTGTAGTTGAATTTGTTCTAGAATGATAACAATTCATTTACATGGAATACTTCTCGTTAAGTGCGGCTAATTCAAGTTTACATTAGGCTGCACGTAATCACGTATCAGTATTGCTTACTTTTGATCTTTAGGCTTTGGAGAAGCAGCGGATGTTTCATCTGACAATCTCATTCTTGCTTTTCCTACAGATTCAATCAACGGTTCATCGTCAGAAGAATCTACTTCTACCACAATGGGACCTAAAAATATAAAATTAACAAATCGATTAGACTCAATATGCAAATAAATCTAATCGACAAGCTTTTATAAGTTTTATATTTAAGGTCAATAACAATAGACAAGGACAACTAACAACTAAAAATATTTCTGTTTTTGGCAGCCTTTATAATGTGATAATAATTCATAATAATTTATGACATTAGAAAGAAAAAGAATAGATATACATACATACATACATACATACATACATACATACATACATACATACATCCATACATATATACATATATACATATATACATACATACATACATACATACATACATACATACATACATAGATACATACATACATACATACATACATACATCCATACATCCATACATACATACATCCATACATCCATACATACATCCATACATACATACATCCATCCATCCATCCATCCATCCATCCATATATACATACATACATACATACATACATACATACATACATACATACATACATATGTATATATGTGGTAAGCACACCTTTTTTAGCTTTAGCCAATATGTTGAATCCCTTTTTGGGCTGTTCTTCTTTGCCAGGTATTTGTTTCTTGACAGGTCCAGTTTCTTCTACACCCATACAAGCTTTGATGAGTTCTGCAGCATTTTCGGAACATTTTCGTTTTCCTGGTCGTGGTTGTGGATCATCGGCCGTATTCGATGCTACAGAACTTTCACTTTCCTGTCGTTTTCTTTTCCCTACTTTCATAGTTGTTGTATTTGGTGATAATTTAGATGATCCCAACTTTGGACTAGCCTTTGCATATGGCGATATACTACGTCTTTCCTCCAACTTATTAGGACCATGTGGGCTACTTTTTGGAGTTTTGGCAATGTCTGGACTGTTAAGTTTTTGTGATCTAGTTCTCAATGATCTCTTTTCATTACTTTCGCTTGGAATTTCTATTAAAAGTTGTTCTAGCAAAGATTTAGGTGGTCTTTTAATATAATCATCCGAATTATTAGAATTTAATCTTTCCACAAAATGTGCATCGTCATTGTCCTCTATACATATGACATCCTGTCGGCCTTCTAATTCCTGTTTCCTTCTGCGTTTTCGTTTTACATGTTCTACATCGCTAGAATCTACTTCAAGATTTTGTGCTGCTGGGCTTGGAGTCTCATCTCTTTGCAAAACAACTGGATTAGAATATGTATATAATGGCGGTGTGATCCTAATTGGCTGTGGATCCTCACCAAGAGGTGACTGGATACCTATATTTATTTCGCTGGCATCATTAACAATTTTCTTAACCAAATCGTCTGTAACTTTTTGAAGATTCATTGAAGATTCCCTGACTGAAATTTGTTGAGAAGTTTGTACATTACATTTTTGGTTTTGATCAGTACATGATTCTATTTGAACTGAGCCTGTGTTCAACGATAAATTATTTTTAGAATTATCTGACTGATCAACCTGCCTTGTGTCATCCACTTTAACATTGATTACAGGCTCTGCTTTGATTTCTGGACTCTGGTGACTCTGATTATTTGGACATGTATTATCCATCACTGCGATAGCTTTGTTTGTAAGTGTATTATCAAGCTTTTCTGTTTTAACTTTATTATATGTAACATGATTTTGAATTAGAGGCACACCATTATTATTCTGTCCTTGAGGTTCTTCACTTAATCTAATTGCACTGTCACTCTCTGTTACCGTTTTTACACTGTCTTCAACAAGTTTGTCCTCTGCATCCCTTAACACTTCGTGCTTAGAGTTTGTCGTACCCTGCTCATTTTGGTTAATAGTACCTTCTAATTTAATGCTACAACTGTCTGTTTCAGAGTAATTGCTTATTTGTTGATGCGCACATTGTAATAAATTATCACTATCCATGCCACTACTTATAGAGGCAGTCACGACAGTCACTGATCCTGTCACTAGTGGATTGGAAACACTTTTTTCATTTTCAGTTATTTCTAAACTAGCAACCAAGTCACTATTATTACCACTAGTTCTTGAAGTTGTTGTTATTGTTACTGTCTTTTCACTAGATATATTCTTCGTATCTTGTTCACTAGAATGTGATACATTGCAATTAAGATGATTTTCAAGATAACTTGCAACAGACACAGGGCTTAATCTTTGTGGGGCATTGGACTTAAGAAGTTCCGTATGGGTATTTGAACACATATCACTACTATTAGTTGAGGAAGGCACGTTCTTATTGGTGGTTGGCAGGGATGGTTCCCCTTGAATAACACTTTTAGTGCTACTTTGTGTCACTGTTTCAGTCACTGGCCTATGTAAAGGTGATTCCCCCTGGTTTGGTGACTTCTCTGAAAGAGCATCCATAGATTCTATCCCCGAATCCTCCCCACCCCCTCCGCTACCAACTCTTTCTACATTTGCATCAACACCAATTCCAATAGGAACTGTTGTATTCTCAAGTAACTTCTGCTTTACTTTAGCTTCTGTTACATTGATTTCCCCAATTGGCAAAGTTGGCTTGCCAGTTGCTAAATCATTACTTTGGGATCTGGGAACTTGGTCCACTGTATTGCTGATTATTGAGCTTTGTGATGTTTTTAATAAACTTATCCTTTGTGAATTATCCAACTTATTTTCAATCACAGTTCTGTCAGCTTGTTTTATTATGTGATTCTGAGTTATTTTTTTATTGTTAAAATGCTCTACCTTGTGCCTATTAATAGTAGCATTTGTGTCATTCTTAATATTCATGTGATTTTTCATTTTCTGTCCAAGACTTTGATTTTTAGTTAAAGTATTTGCATTCACTTTGCAATTGTCAATGTCCGGTTTACTTTTGACAGTTGTAATTCTGTTAACAGACTGCTGAGAACATTTAGTTGCCATATCCGTATGCACAGACACTTTAGCTTCAGAATTGTTTGATCCATTAGAATCATTTTGCATTATTGCGTTTTTTGTTTTTAAATTTTGCGTTTCACTCTCATAAGGTACATTGGTAACATTTTTTGCATTTGAAACAGCATTTGATGAAGAAGACTCAGAAACAACTTTTTGACTGCTTTGACTGCTAGCCTCTGTTTTATGACATTCTGTAATAAATTAGAGAGATGTCCAATTTTTTCTCGTAAACTTAAACTTATACTTTATACAAATAAAACAAGTTGAGAAAAATAAAATATAATATAATGACCCACTCTTAGATGAAGATAAAAAGAATAAACTTTAAATTTACCTCCTAAATGCAAATCCTTTTCATCCATTAAACTCAAACGTCTTCTTTTCTCTTGATTGATTAAATCACTTTTTACACCGTTTATTTCTGTTAATCTTGAGGTGACCACATTTAATGCATTGTTCTTTTCTATGGCTGATCTATTTATGTCACTGTCGCTGGTTCTCCTGATTTCGCCAACTTTTTTAACAGTTGTAAAATCGTTTCCTGTTATAAGTGTGTCTGACTTTCGTATCGCTTGATTGGAATCACCTTTATAACCCAATTTTCTCCATTTGGCTTGATTATCTAGAATTCTACCACCTGACAATAAATTCTGTTCTCTGTGCATACCATCTCCAGATTCTGATTTCTTCTTGGAATCTCTTCTTTTGGTTTTACCTAGAAAATTTTTCATTGAATAATAATTATTATATAAAAATATAAATAAATCTCTCAATACATTTAAAAATGAATGCAACTAACTAACTAAAGTTTTAATTATATGTAATAATATTTTGATATTGTGTTACTATCTTACCTCCCCCTATTTTCTGTTCATGTGTATGATTTTGTACATCAACTTCCATTTGATTCTTTGTTATGTTTTGTTGTGGTGTATTCAAAGGTTGATTTAAAATAGTAGATTTATGTTTAGACGGAGATGGAATTCTACTGTTCAACGGTATATCATCCACGTCATTATTTTTACTTGAACTTGGCTTAATTAGCCCACCTTGTAGCCTCATAGAATCTACCGACACTTCTTGTTTAAAGGCATTAGGTTTTGCAACGACAGTTTGTAGAATATTATTCATTTTGCTAATGGTACTGGCGCTATTTATCATCGCAGAGTTGGACAGGGGTAGTTTGGAAGCAGACGAAGTACCTATAATCATGTTCAACGATGATTTCTTTTGGAGCAATTTGTTCCCATCTATACATTCTTTCATTTTCTTCAATTTTCCTTTTCTCTTTACACTAGCTACATCAGTTTCCCCATCTTTCAAAGACTTTTTTTCTTTTTTCCTGATTTGTACTACAGAAGCATTACGTCCTCTTAAAGAAATGTGTAAGGGAGGCACTCGTGGTTCGTCACCAGTCCCTGAGCTAGAGATACCTGTGGTAAACATTTTGTTTACCGACTTATCAACTTTCCTGACAGGTGGTGTGTTTACAAATGATACATCCACTTTATACGCTTGGGTAACTGGTTCTGATTTTTCTAATTTTAATCGGAGTTTAATTTTTTCTCCTGGCATTGGACTGTGCGCAGACTCTCTCGTAGGTTTTATCCTGCTGTGCTTTAAACTTCCTTCACTGGCTGTAGATTTGACCGTTGTTTCAGAATCTGATTGATCGGTATTGGTCGTAGTATCGTTTCTTCTCGAAAAATTGCTATCAGCGTCGTCGTCAGAAAAGATAGAATTTGATCTATCGTTTGAAGGAGATGGAAAAGAAAAGAAATCATCTTGATTATCAACTGCACTTTCTGGTTCTGAATCAGAACTTTCGCTAGGCATTGGTTCTAAATGACCGGTCAGAGGATTTATGAGAAATTGGCGGATTTTTCCAGTTGATGTATATTCTGGCTCTGGTGTCTCTTCCTCAGGTTTTGGGGACTCTGATGTTTCTACTTTAATGGCAGCAGTCGCAGTAGTCGTAGGAGTATGATTCATATGAGAGCCACACTGAGAAAAGGCACCTGGAACCTGATTTGAGACTGCGAGCCTTGTAGTATTAACTTGAGCACCCTGTGGAATGGAACTACTTTGTGTACTCCATGTAGGTCCATTAGCACTGCTAATAGATGGCTGATAATTTCTACTGAGGATATTTTGACTTTGTCCATAACGAAAGTCTGTTGTTGCACTCGTATTGACATTTATATTTTTCAATTGATTGTGATGTAACTGTTGTTGTACATTCAACGTCTGGCTTTGTTGTGGTAAATGAGGTTGCTGTGGTACCGGTTGTCGTGGATATGGTGGAGGTGTTTGTTGACGTTGATTACTTAAGTAACTTAGCCTTTGTTGCGATACATTCAATGCTACTGTTGGATGCTGTAAAACTTGTTGCTGTTGTATTACTGGTTGACTTGGTAAAGATGCTGACTGCAAAGGAGCATTAGTGTTTTGCTGTTGCAACAATGTCTGCTGTGTTGTAGGTCCTTGCTGAGTTATCAATTGTGATGTAGCCATGTTTTGTTGGCCTAATTGCTGTTGCTGTTGCTGTTGTTGTTGTTGTTGAGCCAAAAGTTGTTGCTGTTGTTGTTGTTGTTGTTGCTGCTGCTGCTGCTGTTGTTGTTGTTGTTGCTGTTGTTGTTGTTGTTGTTGAAGCAATAATTGCCGCTGTTGTAAAGGTGTTCTAACTTGTCCATTTACCGAATGCCTAGCAGGAAGTTGACTTTGTATTTGCATTTGTGAAGGCCTATAAGTCAATTCTTGTCTGATAGGAAACTTTTGTTGTATTTGTACTGGAGTATGTATTGGTGGTGTCTGTTGCTGTATCTGTCCAACAACAGGCACTTGGTGGACCGTTTGTGGTGTCATTATATTCTGACTACTACCACCAATTACATTAACTGTATGCTGTTGAGGAATTGATGATGGCTGATTTGCATTAACCGCAACAAATGCTGAAGATGGTGAATTTTGAGATATATCTGGAATAATGGCCGATCCTCCTATCAGATCTTCCGTCCTTAGCGAATCCAAATTTGGTGGCGATTCATTAGGCGACGTTAGCTCTTTTCTTCTAACAGTTGGCTTTTTCGTAGGTCTCATACGATTTGCCAATCCTGAGCTATCAACAACAGCTGGTGGCAACATTTTCTGACCAGGTATCACATTATTTGAATGTGAGGTAGCATCATTTTGCAGAAGATTTACAAGTAATGGACTTGATAAAGCAACTTGATTACCACTACCATTGGAATTTCCTGTTAAATGGTTACCATTGTTTGGTGACAGACTAGATGTCGTGGTAATTGGAGACTTATACTGAGTTGTTAATTGCCCAACTGTAACCACAGTTTGTGTAGTTGTATGACCACTTGACAAGGCTGTGACTGTTGCCAAATTATCTTGTATCGGATAAGGCGGTGGTGGCTGTGTATGCTGTTTAAACTGAATTGCATTTTTTATTGTTGTAGCTTGTGATTCTCGACTATGTATTGCTTGAGCAGCATGGGTCATGCTGGCAAACGGGAATGGACCGTTATAATTATTTCTGGATGAAGCATTAGAATTAGTGACTGGTTGGTTGCCAGAAGTACCAACACCATTACTACCAGCCGTTGACGGCACAGGTTTTGCAAGAAAAGGTGGGATAGGATCACAGTCTGTTGGTGCCACAACATTTGGAGAACGGAATTGAGGAGCTTTCTCTGACGATGTACCTGAAATAGTATAAATGATAATAATGAAATATATTTGTTCTTTAAATATGTTTGTTTAATGTTAAACAAACATACCAGCTGCTATTATTTGAGCAACATTCCGCAATGCAGAAGATATTGTTGATGTATTACTTGGACCAGGTAAAGCTATTGTAGGATCATTGTCAATGGTGACTGAACTATTTGTAGATTCACTCTGAGATTTATTTCCAGCATCCTGTGAAGATCCTGAACGTAAGACAATTTCTTGTGCCTCACCTCCAAATCGACTTGCTATCCTTAAAGATATAACCTAGAAACAAATAAATATACTATATTATTACTTTAGTAATATTTATTATGAAAACACTTTTATTACTGCTAACTTACTAATTTATTTAATAATATTATTAGGATCTATAAAACAATAAATATACCTGGTCTCCTTCAACCTGTACAGAAAGAATGCCAAGTTGAGTAAGTGTTGGAGATCCTTGCGCTGCTAATTCTCGCAACCGTAATGCAGCTTCTCTTGGTATGGAAAATGTGACCCTTACAGAATTCCATGGTTCTACTTTGTTAACTTTTAGACCATCTCCTTTCTCTGTAAATTATAAATAACTTTTCCTTTAGAAGATATACAAAATATACATAATAATAATAATAATAATAATAATAATAATAATAATAATAATAATAATAATAATAATAATAATAATAATAATAATAATAATAATAATAGTAATAATAGTAATAATAATAATAATAATAATAATAATAATAATAATAATAATAATAATAATAATAATAATAATAATAATAATAATAATAATAATAATAATAATAGTAATACATATAATAGACAAATAATAAAAATAGAAAATTATTTTACGTAACAAAAACTGTACTACTATATTATATATAAAACTTTTTTATACTTTAAAATTAATCTTCTTTATATAATAAAAAAAAAAAAAAAAAAATAAAATAAAAAAATAAAAAAATACATTGCAATAGATTCATAATACCTTTACATAGTAGAGACTTAAGACGGTCAACAATTGTTTTAAATTTATGTGGAAATTCTGGATCACCAAGGTCACCCTCACAAGTTACCACCGTCTCAATCAGATCACCATCACTGTCTGCCGCCATGACTGTATTATATAATTTTTGTTATTTGTTTAATATCAAGATTTTATTGATTCTTAATTTCATATATCATAATTACGAATTTAATTAACAAAACAAAGAAATTTTGAACTGTTGATTTCAGTATTTGAAAAATTAAGAAATACATACCAATCATAAATCACATAACTACCCAGGGAGCCTGGAGACACCTCAGGGTATTAAGACAATATATATGTGATGAGATGTCTCTCCGTCGGTTGTAAACCGACAACGCCAAACCACTCCAGCACTAATGCACTTGTCTACTGTTATAAAAACAAAAAAAAAGAAGAAAAAAAAAAAAAAAAGAAAAAAAAAGAAAAAAAAAAGAAAAAAAAAAGAGGAAGAAAAAAAGAAAAAATAATGATTAAAATCCGATAAAAAATATTACATATATATATGTGTGCATGCGTGCATGTGTGTGTGTGTATGTATGTGCATGTATGCATAAATGTATACTATATATATATATATATATATATATATATATATATATATATATATATATATAGTATATATATATACACACATTACAGTCTTATTTAATCTAAAATATTTATATGAAATATTAAAGATCAAAAAAAAAATTATGAAAAATAAAACAATAGCAATGGTACTTATAACTCCATAATCATATAGTATAAATATTAAACAGATTATTAAACAGATCTGGAATTTAATATTGGCTTATAATAATCTAATATATATTCATATGCATTCTGTATATTTTATACAATCAATTGATCATAAAAAACGATGACACATATTGAAAAAATACATGGATTAAAAAAAAACAAAGAAAATAGAGAAAAAAAAGAAAAAAGAAAAAAAAAGAAAAAAAAAAAGGCAAACATCACTTTATAAATATATAATATATTGTAACACGTCTAACTTTACTTTTATTGTTTATTAAAAATATTTATATACTTAAATATTACAATGTTTTTCCAGAACACTAAATTAGATAATGTTATAGTAAAATAACATTAAAAATATTGCTATTTTTATTTCAATAAGTTCAAAATAAATTTTTAATTTATTTTTTTATAAGATTTTATAAGATATCAAAAAAATAATGTTTTATCATTATAAATCAAATGGTAATAATAATTATATGAATGAATATAATATAAATAGAGAATAAATTTCTACTATTATTTTTATAAACCACTTAATGCACAATATTATATATTTTATTTTTATATCAATTGTTGCTCTTTCTTCAAAACTCATCTATATTTCATTCATTATATATATGGAATATTTCGTAGGGAAGAAAACAAATAAACAATAGAATAAAATAACAAACAGCTAATTCTCAAAAGTAAAATTATTAATTTAAAAAATCATAACAAAAATAATACCGATACCCTTAACGATCGTTGGTTCGCCTATACAAGAATGATAGTAATTGTCCATAAACACAAAATGCTAGTGAAAAGTATGACTAGGTTATAACTTGTCTATGATTTTATCAAGAGAGACATGATTATAAAGAAAATATGAAAATTGCATCTAAACGATTACAATATTTATCGTCGAATCAATTGACGTGGTGTAACGAAATAATACAAGAAAAGAAAAAAAAAAAGAAAAAAAAAGAAAAAAGAGAAAAGAAAAGAAAGAAAAGGAAAAAAAAAGAAAGAAAACAGTCTCACCATTTACGAACGGCAATTAAAATCTTTTAGGCCACTAGACAGGGGCACGATTTTTATATAAGCAAAAATAGGTTATAGAATATCTTGATAGAACCAAGCGGCAAATACGTAGTATCTCATTGATCTAAATAAAGTGAGTATAGAAAAAAATAAAAGGTCTATCGAGAAATTCCATAATGATTTTTGGCGAAATAAGGCACCCAGACCATTGGATATCGGGGGGCCACCATTTTGTCCGTCGGGGGAGGTGTACGTGAAGTGGGCTCGAGCATGTTGAGATAGACCGTCAAAAGATCCGGAAGATTTTCATTTAACGAACGTTCAATGCGTATCATCGTTATGTTTGCTTACCAAACAAGATTAGATTCAATGGAAGAACTATAGGAAGCACCGAGGCTCATTTTAGTCCTCGCATACTATGAATTGATACCGTATGAACACAGGAAAATTTTAACGTTACCCCATTTCTTTCCAATTTCGTGTGGAATTTCTCGCGTCCAAATCGCACGGAGACACACCACAAGAGCACTTAGCTTAACCTAAAATACACCGCGCGTATCTTATTCCACTTTCTGCACAGTGCGCGCGGTGAAGATCGCGAAAAAACTCGACATAATCGGTAATATAAAGGGACAAGTCATAAAACGCCATGAACAATAACAAGGAGCCGCCATTTGCAATGCGAACAACTGACATGCGCAAATCAATCGCGCGGGGCATACTGGGTATTTCTACGGCGCCATCTTACCAATTATTTTAACATCGGAGTTTCTTTAACCTCTTATATCACCGTTTAGAATTATTATTCGAAATAATCGAAGAAAATCTATCAACAAATATTAATTAATCTAAGTTTATGAATATTCCTTTATGAATGAACAGGATTTTTATATACATGCATCTGTGAAGACTTTTAATTCTTATTTAAAGAAATCCTCATTTTACATTTTTTCATTATTTCAATATATTCCATTACCTATTAATAATATATTAATTAAAATAATAATAAATATATATTAGTACTAATACAGTAATCTACTATTGTTAGTAGTATTAATACATGATACTATCAATATAGATACTATCAATATTATCCAATGAAACATTAGTTATTTAACGCACCTGAATATTTTTCATTTCCTTTCTCTAAAAAATATAATTCTACAACCCTTTGAGAATGCAATTTATATATATATATATATATATATATATATATATATAAAATACACTACGATATACCTACAATAAATCAATAATTTAAATAAACTTATATTTATATCAGAATAATCGTTTAAACATTTATAACCTTCTTAACAAACATATAAAACAATCTTAATTCATAGACAAAATATTAATATTAAAACATTAAAACAAAACTGATATTTTCATACAATTATCTAGAAAAAGCATATTTGATTTAGTATAAAAATTTAATGTATTATAGACATGTTCATATAACATATATATATTTTATTTAAGTTATTATATGAATTCAGTGTACTATGACAAACTATATACATTTTTTAAATAATTACTCATAAATTATAGGATTATCTCCACAGGAGTGCATGTAACCAGAATCGCACATGATCTTGAGTTTTGCTTCTGCATCATACTTTCTGTAAATAGATAGATAAAATTTATATAGTAATAAATGCAAAAGAAAAGTACACTATACACTTTACGAAACATAACAAATAAATATTGAATAACATGTATATTACTTGTAAAATTCTTCATATTTTTTCTTCCTTGCATCACCAACAAATACTTTGTATAATAATGTCGTAATAGTTCCGAATATTGTCATACCGACAAAGGCAACCTTCACCTTGCCTAATAGTAAATTACGAAGCTTTGGTTTGGTTAACTGTTTAATTTCTGTCGACATCTAAAGAAAATTGATTTCTTTTTTATAATTAGTACTTTATTTTATAAACTCAGGATGGAAAGATAGAACTAAAGATAAATCTAAATCAATGAAGTATACTAAGAAAAAAAAAGAAATATAATTAATTACTTGGTAGGAATTTTTATTAAATTTAAAATGTGATCTTAAAAAATTCAACGAAAATATAATCATTAAAATACAAAATTTGCACGCATTTGCTGTAACACTTTCTGTTAAAAAAGAGAAAAATTATTATGTAACTTGTACATACACTTCCAATCAAAAATTAATTTTATACAATATACTTGAGTTATTATTATTTCAGAATATATATGTGTATATATATATATATATATACATACTTTGTATAAATATATTATAATAATTCACAATAACGCAGAGCCTGTAAAAATTTTCTGTATCCAGAGATGTTTAGAGTGACAATCAGAGAAGCAAACTATTTACAAGAATAGACAACTAGCCATATAATCTTTGATAAAATACTATGTTTCCTTGGATAGTTCGTAACGCCATCTCGTGAGAAATTGTAATAACATATTGGACCAACTAAAATGTTCTCATGATTCAACGACCAATAGAAATGAACTTATGAGGAATCAATACGGATATAAAGCAATCAAAATCAAAGTAGCTGGTGTATTACGTATACGAAATAGATATAATAACTTATTATATTGCGAGAATTAATAGTTATCACGTGTATTTGGTCTATGACAATCTTTGCAATTTATTAATATCATATATAACAATATTGAATTTAATTTAAAAATTTCAAATTATTTCACGAGTATCTTCAAATCCTATCTTACGGCACTGAGTAAAAGACAAAGGAAGTATTTAGTAATCTAACTTTTTACATCGAAAAATTAATAATTTTATAATATTTATTTCAAAATTATGAGCACCAGATACAAATAAGTATATCATACATTATTTCCATTGGTTAATTTTACTCAAACAAAAAATTCAATAATTTATAAACAATTAAAAATAAATAAAAAGTAAATATATACGTTTACAAAGCTGGTTTTATTATTTTAAAAAATCCGGTAGGTAATGCTCGTTTCTTTTCGGCTATAGTTATTGGCGAAAAATCTAAATTGATTAATTGTGACATAACATTGATTATATAACTCCTATAATAAGGTAAAGTTTCTATCGGATTTCCATGTAACGTTAAGGTTCTCATATTACATAGTTTTCTTAATTTTAATACATCATTTATATTTGAAATATTATTACCGTGTAAATATAAGATCTTTAGATTAGAAAACTTTGCGATATCGTCTCCGATTTCGTTGATCTCATTAAATGAAAGATCTAACCAACTTAAAAAAGTTGGATCTTCTAGAACTGTTTTGCAAAGATTTTCAAGTCCTTCCATGGATGTTAATAAATTATTACTCAACCATATCGTACTTGTTGCAAAACGATCTTTGGACGTTCGCATTGGTGCTTTAACCGTTCGTATCGTCTGAGGTTGTTGATTAACTAGTTCTTTTAATTGATTAGTAATTTTTTTTTATTAATATTAATATTTATTACTTATTATAAATCATCAAATAATTAAGAAAGAAATTATTGTTTAATATGTACATACGATTCATATTGGTCGCTTTTTTGAATGAATAATCTAATGGTGGTGCTATTAACATTTCCTCTCGTTCGTTTCGTTTATAATCAGAGGTAAAATTGACGTTTGCATTATTAGTATTCATTATGTAACAACAACAACAACAACAACAACAACAAAGGTAATGATTTATAGAACAAACTTTGAAATATGAAATTGTTTATAACGATTGTAAAGAAAGGTTAATGTAAAGAAACGATAATCGATCTAACTAACATATTTTAACATATTTTATACACATGAAATTATCTAATCAATATGTACATTTTAATAAGTACTTCGTATTAACGGAGTTCAAATTTCAAACTGTATAGATATTTTTAAGAGAATAATTAATCGATATTTATAGTTTTTCAAGGTCGATAATAAAATTGTACAATTTATAATGGTTTCGTAAATCTGTATTATAAAAGAACCGTTATAAATACTTTCGCATTTAGTTGAATTTGTTCACATTAGAGGGCAACACCGTTTATAAACGTAATAATAAAGCTTTCTTGTGTATTGTTATTTAATGGATTGAAACTGTCCATAACAGTAAACAGAATTTAAAAATTGAATTAGTCTTGATTATATGAGAAAGTGAAGAAAGTCTAGTAGATTAATTTAAGTTATTATTTATAATATAGTGAATACAATCGTTTTGTTTTTTTTTTTTTTGCTTTCTTTTCCCTCAATATTTTACGAATTAGGAAGCATGCCACGTACGAAACAAACACGTAAATCCAAACAAAATCGAGAATCTTTAGAAGAATCAGATTTGTTTCTAAAAGATTTTCAGAAGAAACTGCAATTGAGAATTAATAAATTAGATAATGAAGCTAAATTTAGTATCAAGAGTTATGAAACTTATCACAATGTTAAATTAGCTGGTATACCAGCAGAATTGAAGCAAATGACTTTAGGTGAAATTATAGCGTGGAAAGAAAATGAAAAAGAAAATTGTAACGAAGTAACATCCTCTGTGAATGATCAATCATTACTTTACGTCATACCATCAACTGTGAAAGCAAAGAAAACTTCTAAACGTGGTACAGCTACATCAGACGATGGTTATGTAACAGAAGGTACAACAACGGGAGCATCTACATCACGGATATCTCGTGCATCAAGAGCTAAAAAATTAACTTCCGAAGCCAAACCAAGAAGAGTAACTCGTAGTAGTTCAAAAAATCGTCAATCAGCTTTAATTGATATAACGCATAAGGCATTAACGAAAAACAATGATAAAGGATATGCATATATCGAATCTCAACTAAAATCAGATAAATTTAAAACACCAGCACCTTCCAAGACTGCTAAGAATGAGTATAACCTTATTACTCCTAAAGTTAAACCAAATACTCCTATGAATGTACTCAGACGACCGCGTGAAGGAGAAATGGTATTAAGTATGCAAGGCAGTCCATTATTAGTTTCTGCTATCGTTCCAGATAAAACTGCAAATATTAATGTACCTTTGAGCAATGGAAACATTATGTCCTTGTTACCCAATGATGGATTACGCATGTCTCATATACCAGCTTTAGATCCAGAAACTATGCGTCAATTAGAAACACTTAAGGATCATATCGAGAAAGTTATTTCATTGAAATAACTTCATAGATTATACAAAGCGATTGCATT
This sequence comes from Vespa mandarinia, assembly GCF_050613455.1. Taxonomy (NCBI): domain Eukaryota; kingdom Metazoa; phylum Arthropoda; class Insecta; order Hymenoptera; family Vespidae; genus Vespa; species Vespa mandarinia. Next base: position 4,342,138 of record NC_140827.1, on the reverse strand, counting down.
TAGCATTACACAAATGCGATGTATAGTAATTGTATTTTACAGTTATTGTATTAACAAACATCCTAATTTACATGGATGGTATAAATTAATAAAGGAGAATATTTTTTTATTACATACACACAACACAATATTATTGTAGTACGTCTAATATTTGTAATTTTATAATATATATATATCTTTATAATTATACATATAACTATAGATATATTGTATCTCCTATTGCCTATTTGTATTATTAGTTAAGGTTATGATTATAAGTACATATTTTATAAATACATTTATAAATAATTAATAATTGTCCATAGTTTTGAAATTCTCTCGAATATATTGAATTATTTAAAAAGTCTAATATGTTATATTTTCAATAATAGAATTCGAATATTATTAAATAAATATATAATAAAAGATATTTCTTTTAATGATTTACAGGGCTAGCAATGTAATATTAATTTAAGTTGATTAGATGAGAACGTATACGTGGCGCTGAGATCGCTTATGTATCTATAAATGAATCTGCGCATGCTTAAGGTAAATGGAAAATGTCAAACAAGTCGAGTGTTGATTTTGACATGTTTCTATATCCTCCTTGTGTACATAGCTGTTTAGCCGTATATGTTATTTTTTAGATAAAAAGACTAATTAATTAAAAATTATTAATTATTGCGAAGAATGTTTTTTCGTTCGATACTCCCAAGTGAATTTCAATACGTTTATTATTGTTAATCGTAATTATCATTCCTCATTGTACATATATAAAAGTTATTATTAGAGATAACTCGAAAACATATAACTTTAATACTTTGGTATCTCTATTGAGAGAGAAGATTATAAAAATATTTTTATTTCTATAAGACAAGAGATGTGTGTGAAATAAAGATTTCATATGCTTCGTTTGATTATTTGCAACAAGGTAAAAATTCATTTTCATCTTTGAAGTAACATAAATTATTTATGCTATTAATATACATAGTTTATCGGATTCTTTTTTCTTTTTGTTTTTTTATTTATAAATATTATAGGTCTTTTGAAAAGAAAGGATTTATTTACTTTATAATTATGTCTCGAAAGATTATATCAGCGAAGTGAACATGGTGCGAGTTATAACAGTACATAATTTTTTGGGACAAAATGTTACCCAAATCGAGGAACCAACTGCAACATGCGTTGCAAATACTAATGGACGAGAAATGTTATTGCTAGCTCTTTCAACACATTGTGTTGAAGTATGGGAGCTAATGCCATCTGATATAAAATTGCATACAATATTTCCAACTGTTGATATGATTAATCAAATATTACATTGTTCTAAAGGAGATTATGTTGTGACATTAGAATCAAAATATTCTAGGGACAATATAAGTAATAACCATGGGAACAAAGTTACCAATAATTTTGTAAGAATATATGTAAATTGGGCAGTAGTAAAAGATCAAAGTCAACCGATGCGAGCTAGAATTGCAGGCCGTGTAACTCCTAGTTTAAATCGACCATTGAATAGTTTGGAAATGATAGAATTGCCTTTGAGCGTGCAACCAACATTAATAGCTTGCTGTCAAAGTACTGGAAATTTATTAGTTGCTTCGGGAGGTACCGCTATACTTCACGAATATAAAGTTGAAACACAACAATTATCAAAATTGAAATTTATAGATTTTGAGGCAAGGCCTTGGTCTTTAGGATTCTCATTTTCACCTATGCGTATGGAAATAGCGGAAGATTTTATAATTATTATGGATAGTACCAATTTATGCGTTTTTCGATTAACCAATTCTATGTATGAAGATATAGATCAACTTAGCTCATTAACGTCTACTAATGAATCATCATCAATTGACAAAACTTCAATATCTAATGACTCATCGCTTATAGATAATAATCATACGTCTAGTAATCAGGACCAAGAAACAATTGCTCAAGGAACAAATTTGAAGCACAAAACTTCAGAACAGCATCTTACGTTAGAGAATAATGATGCATCAAGTACAAAGAGTAAAAACAAAAAGAACGTAACGCCAAAGATAAATGCATGGTGCAAATCAGAGACAACAGATATCAAGAAAATAAAATCAAAAAAAAATAATGAACTTATCGACTGGGATCATTTGATATATAATGAAAAAGAAGAATTACAAAGGTTAGTTGGTCAAGAAATTATCGATACAAATTCACAACCATTGACTATAAATTTTCCATCAATAAGTTTAGAAAGAATCGGTCCTGGACATACTCTTAGTCCTTTCACTTTAAATCCACCGGATATGAAGGTTTTTATAAAAACTAATTCGCCTGATTCTGGTTGGTCTGAAAATTATACTGTAAAAAATTTACTATCTCTCAGAATCGCTATCACTAATAATAAATCAGAAGTAGATAGAAACATGGAGTATTTCAAATGTTCGGTGTTAAAACCATTATATATGAGAAAAGAATGTAATGGATCTTGCATAAAGAAGTCAATTTTAAGATCTGATAAATACAAATACTTGCAAGGTGTAAGTTGCTTTGTATGTACAATACAAGAAGGATATCTTTATCATTTTTCAGCAACGAGTACTAATCCTTTAGACGCAACTTGTTTAACAACTTATCCATTTACCGCACCCGTTAATCACGTTGCACTCGAGCATACGGTACTTCATGCATTGACTGACGTTGGTTTAGAATCTTACACATTACGCTTATCTCATTATGTAGCAAAAATGTTAAATGATATTGATCAATATAAAGTGACCTGTCCAAATATCACAGAACCTGTATGTCTGATAGGATTGAGACCATTTTTGGGTATACAAAAGCTATTGCACACAAAAAGTTATTTAGTTTTATTAGCTAAAGCTGACAATTCTTGGACATTATATTCATTAATCCTACCTAAGCTGGAGACTGTATATTATGATATTCTAAATGCTGCAAGAAGCCATAAATCATCGAGTCCAAGTACATATAGACATTTATTGGGTGAGGCTCACGCATTAATACGCTTAGCTAAAGATAGTTCTTACTGTGGTTTTGATAATGATGACGATGATGCTGCACACAGAAATTGGTTGAAATTAAAAAATTTGTACAACCAATCTTGTGCATTATTGGGAGATTATTATATACGTTCAGAATATGAATCAGATTGGGAACTGTGCATACCTTATTACAAGATGTCAGGCTTAAAACCTTCTGAAGTGTTATCGAGGAAGTCAACTCAGGATGCACCGGGTCTTATAATATTTTTAACTGACATTCTGTTGATAATGAGATGTGGCACCGAAGCTGATACTCTATTTCAAGGACACAATATTATAGAAATCATCTGCAGATTGAAAAAGCAGGAATTATTGAAATTAATTTTTGGAAGTGTGGTACTGAGAGATTACATGACAGATAAGTTAATAAATTTACTATTATCATATGAGATATGCGATCCAATTCGTCTTGCATTAGCATTGCTGTATGTACAAAATCAAAAACAAGATCATGCTGAAGAAATCCTAGAACATGTTTCTGTACAATGCATTAAAAAAATGATTTTGGAACACTGGGATTTATTATTTGAGATGACAGCAGTAAAGAAAAGAAGTACTCTAGTCCCTACATTTTCAGATTTTGCTGGAATGTTGTTGCATAAGAAAACCATTGCATTTGCTGAGATACTTATACAAATAATAGAAGAAGATAACAATGGTTTATCTTTGCATCAAATCTTACAAGCCTTTTTAGATTATCTACCTTCTCGCGTTGGAAGAGATGGTCACAATGCTGCAGCAGCCTTACAAATTTTTATAGAAAAATATTTCCATAATTATTTTAACGTTAAATCGATGATCGATCTATCTAACATAAATAGAAATAAAATACGTTCCGATTTTGCTATGGTAGAAGCATTTAAATTATTAGTACGTTCATACTTGGGTAAATTGACGCAAACAAAAATGTACAATATCGAAGGCAAGGAACATAAAGACAATATCGACAGAGATTTTATATTTGCAAAATGCAGGCCACAGTACTTAAATAAAATGCCTCCATATGCAAAGGATTATCAAGCTATTTTAACTAGTAATGATTTCAAAGATTTCATAAATATGACTGCAATGTCTGATATAGGGAAAACCATTCATCCTGAATTGTTCAAATTACAATGTGTACTATCATATGAATTTATACCTCTTGAATGTTTACAGGAAGTAAAACAATTTCTTGAATCTCAAAATATTGATGGCAGTTTATCACTTAAAACTTTATATATACAAGATACTGAAGAAGTAACATTAATTTTAATAGATAATTGTCCTCAAGCAATTTTACAATATGCAAAGGTAAAATAAGAATCTTATTCATTAAACTAATTATTCTTATTAGCTTATTTTATGCGAAAGCTATATAAGATTTTTGTTTCAATTATTTCAGGATAAATATACGAAAGAAGTAGAGTGGAAATATCTTATCGAGTTATTACAGAGTAGAATTTCTGCATTTACTGAACAAACAGAATTACATTGCTTATACAGCGAAATCATGAAGGGTAAGTTGTGTTATGGAAAAACAATTATTTTTGAATAACTGCACAATATTTATATATGATTTGGTATAATTATTTATTTTTTTTAATTTCTTTTCTTAAAATGCTTAGAAATTATTTATAATTGCAGAAACTTTACATCATTTACCGCACGTTTTACCTTTGAAAAGTCTACATCATATTTTACCAAAAGATAATGCGATGGCTTTTCAAAAATGTACTGAAATGTGTACTCAGATTATGCATGCAGATCATGTGAAATCATTAATAATAGAAACTAGCCAACAATTATTATCAACTTTGAAGTTGTAAAATCATCTTAGGTAATTTTACTTATGAATCACATATAAAGAGACAAATAAATTTGAGGACGTATATAACAATTATTAAAGGAATTAGAAAGTTATATATGAAATTACATAAATATAATAAAGTACACCTATTTCAAAGAAAGGAATAGAAATCAAATATATCCGATTAAAAAATAAATCCTATAACATGTATGTATTACATACTGCTATTAAAAAAAAAAAAAATATATATATATATATATATATATATATATATATATTTTCTTTTTATCCGTGTAGTTCTGTCTTTATATTTACTTTGATAATAATTTTTTTTATTTCGTCAATTGCCAAATTCGAGTTATTTGTTTGTTCCTGTTAGATTTTACTACATCTTAAAATAATTTACTGTGATATTAATTTTGATAAATTGTTATCTTATATTAATTCGGCATTATTAATATATAAAAATTAATTAGTATAATATTATTTCAATTTCAAACGAATGTACTTTTCAACAACAGCATCCTATTTTTCGTCAAATATTTGAAAGGTATATCTATAGCAAAACGTGTTGAGCATATTCTTTGATTTATGGAATGTTATAAATTAATTGAAATGAATTAAAAGAAAAAAGAAAAAAAAGGAGAATATATAAATGAAAAATTATGATATAATCAGCTGTTGCAATGTTCTATATAGAGAGATCTATTGTAGTTTACATTTAAATATATACTGTTCTGAAGCAAATAGGATAAACAAATTCTTATTCTTAAAAATAATGTATTTGATTAAAAAATTGGATAAAATGAAATCTCTTACATTGAGTATGTGTCTTGTAATTTTGATATATTTCATTTGTAAGAATTCTCCTAAAAACTATATTTATGCATGTGTAATAAAATAGTATATGGTATACACAATAATATTCAGATAATAGAAGATTTTTGCATATTTTACATTGTTAAAGTAAAACTGAGTTATGTCTTACTATTTCTGTAAATTTTTTTATCTAATAATTCTTAACTTCTCTATCTATATAGAATATAGATATCTATATAGAATATAGATATATCTATATCTATATAGTAAATGATCATTAATAATTATTTATGAGTGCGTAACATAACTATTTATACACATAGATTTGCGATTGTAATTCTACTGCTTATATATGTCAAGAATTTTTAGATACACGTGATTTTATATACATATATACACATATATATGTATATATGTATATATATATATATATTACTCGACCCTCTTATGAACAAAGGTCATTAAAAAAAACTTCATTAATTTATTTCATAAGCAAAGCATGAATATCTTGAAATGAAAACGATGGATTTTTTTTATATTAAACACATGAATCAATTGATATTAAATACGAGTATAACATTAAATACTACATATTTCGTTTAATTTATACTATAACTATCGATTTTTTTTTATACTTGTATTATAGAATTTTGATATCCTATTTGCTATAGGGAAAAAAATATGTATTATAGAAGTAGTAAACTTCGTTAAAATAATTATTTTTTATTAAATTTATTAATTCTACAGAACCTAGTGTTCCACGATTAATATTTGTATTATAAAATATGTAACTCTTTTTGATGTGCCTTTAGGAATAATTTTTCTTTGTTATAAATCCAATATAATTGCGTTAGAGTTCTGAAATATTTATAAATCATTATTGTCAAAAATATATAAATACAAATTTTAATCATATACCACAAAACTTTAGGATTCATTTAACAATCTATATCCATATCCCTTTTTTTTTTTTAATAAAAGATATAGTCAATCTATTTAGTAAAATTAAAGAAATAATTTTATTTAAGGTAGAGAAAATAATTGTATGAAAAAAAGTAATGCGATAATTCTAATATAAAAACGAATTATTAATATTTATTTAATATTAATTTAATCTAAATCATATATTGTGCTTGCACAATATTCATAAGGAATAAATGAAGAAATTAGAATTATTTTTAAGAAAAAAATCAGAGAAAGAGTTAACTGATATTTTTAAATAACTTTCATTTCCTGGAATATTAATGAAAAAAAATATGTAATAATATTACATTTTTATTCACTTACCATGCAGCGTGTCACACTGTATTAATATGAGATATATTCTTTAATATTGGATAATGGCCAGCATTGTTCCATTAATACATAGAGAGTAATGATTTTTATTTTAAAATTAAAGATTAATTTTTTTATTTATATAATTGTGTTATTTTTCATCGCACTGTGTTTTCCATTCATTTAATCTGTATAGAATAGTGAATTATTTGTCTCAACAATAAATTGGCACAACAATAAACTTCGCTAATAACTGTTTCTTCACAACAACTTCATAATTGAGTATGATAACTTTAATGATATTACAACTGAGTTATGAAAGTAATAATATTTTCATCCAACAAGATTATTACAGTTGAACTTAATAATTCATGTATTAGAACAATTAATAAATTCCATTGTGGTTAAGTTCCAGTACTATTTTCATGATGTGTGTTATATATATGTAAATATAGTATCAAAATCACCCTTGTAAGATCAAAATATATATAAATAGAAAAGTTGTTTGAACGTTATGTCATGTACAATTACACGCATATATATAACTGTTTCGTGATTTATTTAAAATATCTTTTATTTCATTTATTCTATATCTCAATAATGAAAAAACCATATTTCTTTTATAATAACTACATCCCAGAGGTTCCAGAAGTATACATGCCTTTATATATAATAATGCAGTTATTTCATGCTCAAATCATTGCTATCTCTGTATTTTCTGCTAAAGGCAGGAACTGCCTATACAATCTCAAATTCTTTATTTAACTTTGATAAATCTCTGCAACAAAGAAAAGCTTAGAACGTAATTGCACAGTACTTATGTATTGTATAATATGAAAAATAATATATATAATATGTGTATATATATATATATATATATATATATATATAATAATAATAATAATAATACGAAAAAAAGTAATATTTATAATTAGTCTATTATTAATGAAAATCCTTTTAACATTATTAAAAAGAATACCTATTTTCTATGGCTTCATTCAAATGATATTTGTGCATCAATGATAAAACTAGCCTGAGAGTTGACCATATCGTGTTCGACATTGCTTTAGGTGTTATGTATTCTCCTTGAACTCCTCTACCAGCAGCTTGTTGATTCAAAGCTGTTAGTAAATGTTCTCCAGCTTCTCTATATATACATATACATATACATATACATATACATATACATATACATATACATATACATATACATATACATATACATATATATATATATATAAAAAAAAGAAGAACAAAAGAAGTAACAATTCAATATATAATTAGATATTACGATATATCAATATAAGATATACAATTTCTTTATTTACTTATATGCTCCTAAATTAACACAAGAGATTCCAAGATTATAACGTGCTCTGATAAAACCTGGCGATAATTCTAAGGCACGATGGTACGCATTTATTGCTTCTTCTGAACGCTGACCATTGGCTAATGTCGCTCCTAATCGATTCCATAATCTAGAATCCTTAGGAAAAAAAAAGTAAATCGTATTTTCTCTTTTAACAAGTACAAAAGTTTTATATTATTATGAATAAAAATATTCTTCATTTCAATATAACGCGCGCTATACATTTTTATATGGTAAATATATACATACATCAGGTCGAACTTGTAAAGCAGCTTGAAAGCAATCAGCAGCTTTATCATATTCGCTGGATAAATTGAATAATACACCAAGACCGCATTGCACATCGGCATCTATTTGGTCTCGAGGAATCATTCTAGCTGCTTGTATATATAATTTTTGTACTTCCTTGTGTACATCACTATAATAAAAACAAGAAAAAGTTTTTTTCTCTGTTATATATTTATTATATATATTTAATTTTTACGATATTGAGCTTACTCAAATAAAATTGTTGATACACTGGATCTTGGGTTGTGCTCTGTGACAGTTTTTGAAATCGAAAGATGCTTATATTTCTCATTCTTCAATAGCCATTCTTTTAGTGTTAAACATGCTTGTTTTTGATAAGATTCATTTGTATAAGAAACTGCAAGGGCCATAAGGGCTGTCCCATTTAAAGGATCAAGTTTCAGGCAACGTTTTAACGCAGAAATAGCTAAGGGATCTTGTTCATTTTCTGCTTGAGTCTTGCCAAGAAGTAACCAAGCTTCAGAATTATTTTCATCTTGTTGTACCGCCGCTTCAAAACAAAGAACTGCACTTGATAAATCACCTACATTCAGTCTTTTTATACCTTCCCCTAATGCATCAGGTAAATTCTTCATAGGATTCTCATTATGAAACGCGTAATCCTTAAATGGATCGTAATACGCTTCATATTCTGATATCCATGGATGTACGGTAGAAATATCATCCGATGATGATATCTTATCCCATTCATTTTGAAGACGCGTCCAAAATGTAGACTCGTAATTGTCAACATCTAATATAAAATAATCATTGAAATTTTACGCATAATTTTGACTAAATATTTTAATAATAAAACAAAATTATATTATTTATTTACCCGCAGAAAATATATTTTCCTTTACAAATTCATCGATCCAAGTACCAGCTACAGATAAATCTTCTTCTACTTGATTCAAAACTTTATTTTCATTGTTACTATTCTCAGATATATTTTCATTACGTTTTTGGTTGACATATCCTTCTGGCCAATTATCCTCTGTATTATTAGAATCTGGTAATGACAATTCAACATTTTTTATTGGAACTTCACCCTCCTGTCTCATAAATTTCATAAATTTAGAATACACTAAATTAGAATTTTCATTATTTTCTATTGTTTCTGCTACTTCATGCTTGGGAATATTGTTTTCTACATTATCTATGCTATGTTCTAAATATTCTTCTGCCCATTTTGGATCCAATCCAAATTCGTGAGTTTCTTGAGCTTGAATGATCGGAATTTGATTGTTTTTTATTACTGATGTATTCCAAATATCATCCGTGTGATGTTCCTGTAAGAATTTTTCATTTTAATATCAAACATATTAAATCTAAATAATATTAATTATAAAATTATAAGATCTGAATGTGTGTAAAAAGAGAATTAAAAAGTAAAAGAAAGTTACATCAAAGTGTCTTCCAGATTCTAAATATTGATTTGCCCAAGAGGTATCTAAACCAGTTAATTCCTTAACTACTCCTGGCGCTGCTACAGGTGGTTGAATATTTTGATCGATTTCACGCATCTCTTGTAATAAATTATCCATTCGAAATGTTTGTGGACATGACGTTTCTTCGATAAATTGTTTCACTAACTGTTCAGAATCTGTGGCTTGAAATGATTCTGGTGGTATAAAAGGACGATGTATTCCTTCTTCCTTGAAGCCATGATCTTTCACAAAATGTGATGTAAGGCGAATTAATGAACTGGGAACACCACATTCTCCTTCTACTAATTCATGAAATGCCATTGTGTTTTTTTTTAACTGTAGAAAACAAATTTGTATAACTGTATAATAAATATTGTATTATATTCATGCTTAATAAAATATTACTAAGTCATTTTATTATTAAAATTATTAGTTATTAACCTAATATTATTTCTTTTTAAATATAAAATTAAGACTAGGAACCTTTGACCATTAGAAATTATAAATAAAATAAATGACATGATGTCACATAAGATTTAATTTTATAATTTTTAATGATTTTTAATTATGTAAACTGTAAAAAATATAAGGATTATTACTCTGTTATATCACCCAAATGCAAAAGTGTTAACATTATAGTATATCCATTATTAAATTCCTGTCTTTCACAACAATCTATTTTTAATGATTATACTATTTACTGGTCTCTGTTAATAATATACAAATACCTATTACATTTTAGAATATGTTTATTTAAATCATTATTAAATCAAATTAAATAATAAATAATATATTTTCTCGAATAATTTTAATCGTGTTTATAAAACGACTAACATTTAATATTTACTTTCGAGCTATTCACGCACGTCTCCTGTCGACGAATAGAGATAGATGATAAGAGAAAAGGAAGGAGCATACACATCAAAAGTGACACATCACATCTGGAACTTTGTACAACTGCATAAAAAGTCCATTTTTGTTTTTATATCGACCGTCAATGTGGGATATTGTGAGCTGTATTTTAAAAATGGTGTACACTGCGTAAATATTAATAATGATGTTGTTAGTATATTTGGAAGATTAATAATGGAAATATATGTATTTGATTTGATTTCACTTACAAACTTCGTACCAATTAATAATACGAAAAAAGAGTATAATGAATTATTCAATTGTGCAAATATTTAAATGTTACAAACCTTCGTTTCACTAATAATAATAATCTAGTAATTTATTTACTCTTTCTTTTAATGCAATCAGTTTATGCTATGTCAAATACTAATATTTAGACATATGTATGCGCATTTAATATTGAAACAACATTGATTAATTGTTTAAAATGTAATTGGTATGGTAAGCAAGTGTGACGTGCATAAAAAGACCATAGCAAGTCACTGTCATATAATGCGATCGAAGAAGATAATGTTAGGCCATGTTAAGCCGTTAACACAGCCGGCCCAATTCACATGAATTGGGAATACAATCTCTATGCATAGAAACTATATATATTATATAACAAGTTAATTTGTATGGACAGAATAACAATCGATGTTTTCAACTTCATATTCTCAATAACTATTTAAACAGATTTAAAAAAGAATGTTTTTCTTTAATTAACGATAAATTTCTTTTTGCAAGCATATATTGTATATACACACACATACACACATATATATATACATAACATATATATATATATATATATATGTATATATATATGCCATGTACATCACTTATTGCAAAGATCAATAAGCTGCATGCTCACAAAAATTGTTCTCGCGTCGCCATTTTGTCAAAGTAGTTCAATGAGATATAGGGAATCGCGATTGGTCGACATGGTTGATCACCATTGGTCGGTCCAATGAGTCACGTACCAATCTCGTGCTGAGAAGACGACGTCGTCCTGTTCGTTCATTTTCTCTTTTCAGAATATATTATTTTTTTATTATAATTTTAATTATTCCCTAAGGAAAATATATCAGTCATTTCAATAAAAATATTAATGAAATATTTACATTTTAAGTACACATTCGTGGTATCAGTCGTTGCACAAATCATACATACTTTTAGTGAATATGCTATCGATTCACGTTGTATCATGATTATATTTTGTTTGTATGCATATGCATGTACGTACAATTAATTAGAAAAGAATACAAATATTAATTATATGTGAAAAATAAAAGCCCACAGAGTTATACTATCTATAATGATAAAATTTGGTGATAAATTTACAAGAATTGGATAAAAGGAAGTCCTTTTCAAATAATATTTCTTATATCATAAACTGTTCATCCTTGATAATGCCGGTAATACGTGTTCTCAGTAAAATTTAAATATGGAATCGAACTGTCAAAGTTCAGATTTAAATATGAAACATATGCTTGGTCAATTAACGGCGGCTAGAAACGAGATTAATAATTTAAGGTACAATTTCTTCTAAAATTTCTTTTTTTCTTTTTCCCGATTATTTTATAATCATGAAACTTGGAAAGAATTTGGTATCGCGATAACCTGCTAAACATAATATCATTAATGTATAATTTTCAGGCAACAAATAAAAAACTTGCGATATATGCATGAAAAAGATATTAATAATATTAAACGTCTCTTGGAATTAAGTAAAAATGGTACAACTAATTTGGAATCCAAGAAGATACCTCTGGAAGAGGTAAAGCCTGGTACAAGTAACGAAGGCGATACTTTAAAGTTGAAACCTATTGGGATGATATCTACCTGCTTTCCCAATAAAAGAGGTGTACCACGACAGCCTGGAATTTCTGGAAGGACGTCTGGAAAGATATTACTTCATAATTCTGTGTTTACTAATCCTGATCACGCGCTGCAAGGTTTACAAGATTTTTCTCACCTATGGTAAATTTAAATAGATAAATAGATTTATATTATATCATATTTCTAAATTATTTAGCAATTAACATAACTTTTTGTATTAGGATTATATTTCATTTCCATAGAAATGATTCGACCCACATTCGTGCTAAAGTGGCTCCACCAAGATTGAATGGTATCAGAACAGGCGTGTTTTCTACGCGTTCTCCTCATCGCCCGTGTCCTATCGGTTTAAGTTTGGTGAAAATATTAAAAATTGATAATTATACCATTTACTTTGAGGGCGTTGATATGGTAGATCAAACGCCTGTATTAGATATAAAACCTTACATTCCACAATATGACAATCCATTGCACGTAGAAAAATTGTGCAATAGATTATTAGACTTTCCTATGAATGAGGTGGAATCAGTCGAGTATATGGAAGAAAGTATTAATTTAATTCAAGATCAGACATCAAATTTAAATACCAATATTGGATCCAATAACGATGCAAGAAATAGACTTTCCGATTTATATCTTAGAAATGGTTCTTATAACATAGTACAAGAAGCAGATGTTTCCAGAGATGAAGAAATTGCACTTAGATTACAAGCAGAAGAGTTCCAAGGATATCCTAATTTGGAAAATTATCTAGAATCAAGGAATTATATTCAATCATCAAATCTTAATTCAGAGAGTACTTTACAAAATAATGAAAATACTAATTCGTATGAAATATCCAATACAATTGTAAATACATCATCTAATTCAAGATCAGATTTTACTGCAACACTCGAAAATAATACATACGTACGTAGTTTAGAATCAGATTCGGAAGATATAGGAGTTTTGAATACCAGATTACAAGATGTATCTTTTAACGATCAAAATAATGTGGACTCAATTTATACATTGAGAAACGATAGAGATAATTACGCAGAAATTCATACTTCTCGTAATTCCAGACTTCTGGATGGAGCAGATGGACCAAATACCGTTTGCGGTACAGATTTAGATTTATTGCATAGATGTGCATTAAATTCAAGAGTTGATAATTCCCCAGTACGTATGGGTATTCGGGAAGCTCCTGATGGGGAAGAAGGTTTTCAACCTCAAACTTTAACACCTTCTCAAACTTTATCTAATTTTCCAGTATCTGTAAGAACTACTACGGATAATAATTCATTACAAAGAGAGGATATCAATTTAATAGGTTCTACCGAATTGAGAGAAAATGCTTCCTTTGAAGTTAGAATTCCAGAATGGATATCGAGACCAAATATACGAACACTGTCTGTAGTCTTTAATGAACGAGCTTTGACTCATTTGAATGAAATATTAGAAGATAAAGCAGAAGAAGAAAGAAGAGCCATCGAGAGTGTTCTTCGAGAAGATCCACGATCGGTATATTTGAGACAAAGATGGGGAAATCAGTTTTATACCTTTTTAATTCACAATTTACACATTACTTGTAAATTTGATGATAGTAGGGGTATAGTAACCGTCTTTCATGTACGTCATGCAGGACGTGTTTGTGAATGTGGACAACCAGAATGGCAATGTTTAGGCCATTCGCCTATATCTTAATATACACGATATATATATATATATATATATATATATATATAACTCATATTTCATTTATATATTACATTTTCGTACCTCTAATAGGCATCGTCAGATGAGTAATAGTACGACAGAGAGAAACATATTAATAAGAATTTGAGTTATATATTCTTTATGAATTTTGTTATTCAAAGTTTATGACAAAGTTGTTCACTTCTTCGTTCTTTCCCTATATATACATGTGTGTATATATATATATATATATGTATATATATATGTATATCACCACATCTATTGTTGCAATATATAAGTTCCTACGCGTGTCTTTCGTTTTTTACATTTCATTCATTATAATTTATTATATATGGAAAATATATAATACTTTAGACGCAATAATATACATTATTGCAATTCTGCCACAGAATGATATTCCAACATTCTTTGTTTCTATATCAAAATAATTAACAATTAATAAATGTATTATGTATACATTCGTATCGTTGAATCAGCTCCTGCAGAAAAGACCCACGGTTGAGTAGGGTGAAACATGACGTCCAAAATTCCAAAATCATTATATGATTCATGATTACATAATCTTTTCAATGGTACTATTAAAGGATTTTGTAATAAATCACTGAAAATGAGAAAGACATTAATAATATTAATACTATATGAAAAAGAAATGGTGAATAAAACACATTGGTTTCATCTTACTTGTACACCATTCCATGTGAAACAATGAGACTTTTATCATCGGCACCAGAAGCAAAAAGTGGATAACGCTTATGAAAAGTTACACCACGTACGCCTGTACCATGTAAACGTAACGTTTGATATGGCTTCGTACTTAAATCCAAATCGAACCATAACATTTTACGATCATAGGTGCCAACCAAAATATTGTCACCGCCTAAAATGATTATATAGAGTAGTATAACGGATGATTTAATAATATATATAATATTAAATTATACAGTTCTAAGATCAAATACCATACCAGGATGTATTGCCATTGTTGATATCCATTGTGAGTTTGACAATAGTTTTTTCACCATTTCTTGTTTCACTAAATCATATATTCTAACATTTCTCTGAGTCTACAAATAATATCATGATAATATAAAAAAATACAATTAATTATATATTTAATTTAAGCATAATATGTAACATACCGCAACAAACAGAAAAGGTCTTATTGGGTGGAACAATACACATTGTATTAAACCTTTTGATCTAGTGAATGGTAATTGAGATCTTCTTTTTGATAATTGATTTATTAAAACAGATCTATTTTGTCCATCAGGCATAACTACGGCAAAATAATCACCTTTACCATGCCATGTTACTTGCTTTACGGTTTTAAAATGATTTAATATTATTCTAATTCCTTTATTCCACGATTCATCCTCTGCCTGTTGTTCCCATTGTACAGCTGATCTTACTCTTTCGCTAACTATTGAAATAATATATAAATATAATATTAGATGAATAAATGCATGATAAAAATGATCAAAAAAGTAACAACATTAATACCTATAACATCACTTTGTGGTATTATTTCTAATAATTGATCTGTTTTAGTAGTAATAAGATGATCACCAACTCCTGGATTTATTAAGAGAACTTTTTTATCCGCTGCAACAGCTATGAGAGACATTGCTTGATTAGGACACCAAGCAACACTTCTAATTACACCATTGCAAGGCACTGTTTTTGTACATCTGCCTGTAGCTATTTCCCAAACTAATAATAAGAAATATAAGAATCAAACTCATTGCGAATACTATAAAAAAAAAAAAATCATAGTTGTTAATAAATAAACATATAGATTTCTACTTTTCAACGTCATGTCATCTCCACCAGATGCAATGTACTGTCCAATTGGATCCACTGTAATACTTCGAATCATATCTGTATGACCTTTAAAGACCATAGACATTGTAGTTGGAAATGGTTGCAAATCTTTTGGACTAGGTAACTGTGGTACCAAAGCTTCAGGTTCTATCGTCAATCTCATTTTTAATGCTCTAGGACACAAATACAAATCTAGACATCTTCGGAATCTTTCCTTGATATATTTAGGATATGCAGGTACTTCTCTTAAAGAAGTATATTTTTGTGGAATAAAATGTAACTTCCTTTTCCATGGAGTTGTCTTTAATTTATTCCATTCTTTAAGTTCTTTCTTATCGAATAGATATTCTGGCGGAGGATTATAACTCTCTGCATGACCAGGCAAATGTCTTTTAGGTGCCGGTATATGTTTGTGAATCCTACGCATTTCTTCAGCTTGATCATCAGATTGCCATAGCATATAAAAGTCTGGTGCTTTACCCTTTTGTTGTTTCTCTTTTTCCATTTCAGCTGTGGATTTCATCCAGCCCATTTTTAATGCATGTACCAATTTTGATACTTTTTTGGCTTCTGGTTTAGAAGGTAAGAATGAACGTTTGTGTTCGGGAAAATTACGAAGTGGTGTTTTCATAACTTCTGAAGTAAACCATTCTACCCATGGCTATACATTTAATAGAACATAATTAAAAAGAAAACAAAAGATTTAAAAATAATTTTATATCACAGAAATATTACACTTACAGTATATTCGTTGAATTGTACATCAGGAATTTTTTGCTTTTGTATCCTAGTAATTAACTGTATGTCAGTTTCGCTAAGTACAACATCTTGTCCAGTTTGAGGATCTTTTATTGTTCTCCAAAAATCTGGATCCTCCATACGCTTTAAGAAATTATCCAATTGATCACCTTTCTCAGGTTTCAATATTTTTTTACCTTCCCAGCTATAACCAATGTGATCATATTCGTCATACCATTTCATAGGTATATTACCCACGGTATTACGAATATCCTCTTCATCTGAACTGTCATATTCATATTCGTCATCTACATAGCAAGAATAAAATTATCATTCATATATTTGATTCTATGCTTAATTCAATTTATCTGACTTACCATTATCTTTACCATTCAATTCAGTGTCCTTAACTGATTCTGTTTCATTTGAAACGTTTACTTGATTATTCTGAGGATCAGTATCATTCTCCTTTTCTAGTTTTTTATTACATCTTTCATATTTTGAAGATTCTCCAAAATTTAATTTCGCTTTTACCTTGTTTAATTTATTAAAATTATTTACGTACTTATTCTTCTTACTTTTCTGTTTAAGGTCTAAATCTATTTTAGTTTCTTTAACCTTACTTTCATTTTTAGTTTTATTTTTATATTTATTAACATCATTTTTTTTCTGCTTTTTCTCTTCGTTATTATCGCTTTCTTCTTCTTCTTCTTCTTCTTCTTCTTCACCTTCATCCTCATCCTCTTTTTCTTTATTTTCCTTGCTATCATCATCTTCCGAATCAGTCTCAAATTCTAATTCACTACCTTCTTCATCTGATGTGAAAACAATTGGATCTTTTTCTACATCAGATTCAGGTATATCATCGTCATTTTCTAATTCTTCATCTGTGCTATCTTCGTTACTATCTAGTTCAGTTACAAGTAAATCATCACTGTCTGAATCCTAAAATATCAAAATTGTAAAAAATCGAAAAAGATAAATAAGTCAAAAAAAGGTTATACCTCAGTATTTTTCAAATCTTGTGAAGCTTTAGCATTTTGTTGTTTGTCAGTATTGATTTTTATATTTTCTTGCTTTCGTTTCAAAAATTTCTTTTGCATTCCCATTCTCGTTTTCTTTTTCTGAACCTAAAAATTAGTTTACAAAGTATTTGAACACATGGTCACACATATTCATTGTAGCTAAAGGAGATGAACATATCGATAGAAGAATAGAAACAGATGATATTGTATTAGAGCGATACTAGTGATTCTTTGAAGGAACTAAAATTGCATACTTAAATGCACTTAAACTTATAAATATTTAATTTTAACATAAAATGATTATTGAAAAAAATTAATGACATTATAAATGTTCATGTTATTAAATTATTTATGATTAAGTGAGTAAATTATTTTAATCGGGATACACGTATGTGTGTGTGTGTGTATATATATATATATATATGTATATATATATGTATATATATATATATATATATGTATATGTATATGTACGTATATATTTTTATTCCTACTTCGAGGAAATAAATTTTGCAATAAAATTTAAAATAAATATAATTATTCGTATTCTGAAACAAGTGTTTATAAACTATATTTTGTAATATTTATAAAGTAATTTAGAATTATAATTAATATTTTACCAATTATTTCTAAGCAAGGCCAATAGCGGGAGACACAAAACTTCTTAACCTTTTTGAATATACGATCGGTGTATATACATAGATACATATGCATACGATAAATAGCAAAGTAAATTGCCTTAAATAAAATTATTAACAATGTTCGAAGCACATAGTATTAATGCGGAACATAAGGATTTAATTCATGACATTGCATATGATTTTTATGGGCAACGAATGGCAACATGTTCAAGTGATCAATTTGTAAAGGTATTGATATGTGTTATTGAAATAAATATAATGAAAACTATTGAATATACTCATTGAAACATAGGTCTGGGATGAAGATGAGCATGGAAATTGGCACTTGACTGCTTCGTGGAAAGCGCATAGTGGATCAGTTTGGAAAGTTACATGGGCTCATCCTGAATTTGGTCAAGTTCTTGCAACTTGTTCTTTTGATCGTACTGCAGCCGTTTGGGAAGAAATAGGTATATATATCATAATTTTTGTCTTATGGTATTATGTATTATATTCTTTCTTCGTATTTAATACAGTTGAAGGATCAGGATCGGGAGAGCGTGGTATGCGCCATTGGGTTAGAAGAACAAATTTAGTAGATTCCAGGACATCTGTCACAGATGTTAAATTTGCACCAAAAATGTTAGGACTTTTATTGATTACTTGTAGTGCAGATGGAGTAATCAGAATATACGAAGCACCAGATATCATGAATTTGAGTCAGTGGACTTTACAACATGACATTAGTTGTAAACTTCCATGTAGTTGTCTCACGTGGAATCCATCGTTATCAAGGTAAAATAAATGTTATCATGTATAAGAAGAAATGTTTGATTTATACATTCTGGAATATAAAATCATATATATATATAAATAATGTATTCATATATACATTAGATTACATCCACCAATGATAGCAGTTGGAAGCGATGATACAAATTCATCTAGCGGAGGAAAAGTTTTTATATATGAATATTCTGAGGGTAGTAGACGATGGACAAAAACTGAAACATTGTCAAATATTACTGACCCAGTTCACGATATCGCGTTTGCACCTAATTTAGGTAGAAGTTTTCATACGTTAGCAGTAGCCACAAAGGATGTAAGAATAATTATTTTAAAACCGATGCAGTAAGTAAATAATTTTTCGAATTAAAAAAAAAAGAAAATAATATAGAGAATATTTATCATGATATTATTTTAATTATATCTATAGGGAGAGTGCACAAAATGGTTTATCACGTTTCGAGATAACCACTGCTGCACAATTTGATGATCATTACACTACAGTGTGGCATGTATGCTGGAACATTATGGGAACTATTTTAGCAAGTTCTGGTGATGACGGTTGTGTTCGATTATGGAAAGATAATTATATTAACAATTGGAAATGCGTTGCTGTTCTGAAAGGGGACGGTACTTCTGCTCAAAATGCTGAAACTCCTGCTGCAGCTACTCCACCTAATCAACCCACAGGAATTCCACCACCTTCTACCGCAAAATACTACAAATTGGGTTCCATCAGTCATCCAAATCAAGTACCTTGGCATTAGAATATACTTTAGAATAGAAAATAAGATTGATTTCCATTTAAACACAATCAATAATCATATGATCTTTGTTATTATGATGACAAATACATGGATACATATTGAAATTATATCTCCAGCACATACATTTTATCAAATAAAAAGTATTATTGTGCTGCTTTTTTTTTTCTTTTTTTTCTTTCCTTTTTTTTCTTTTTTTTTTTTTCTTTTTTTTCTTTTTTTTTTTTTTGTGAAAGTATTTACATTTGTCTTGCTATTACAACTAAATTTAAATTTTCACAATAAAGTATCTTTTCAAAAGTATTATGAAATGAAAATGCGTGGATATCGTTAATGATAGTTTCAGAGACCATATTTATGATTATTTATAATTATCAATATTGTTCTCTCTTCGTTATTTTGGAGTAATTAATGAAGTATCTCCTCTATGTTATTATTTGAATTATGTGCAGAGAAAAATGAACCTGATGTTTCTAATTCTTCAGTTGTAATACTATAACTGAGATAAAAAAGCTATTGAGAGAGACATAAAGGCCTATGTTATCATACTTATAATATCATTATCATAAAAATATTATTTGGGAAAAAGAGAAAATAATTAAACATTACAATAGTTTATAAACTTATACTTTTATATGTACATTATAGAAGTTACTTTCTGATAAATTTGTAAAATATTTTACTATTAATAAAAATTTATATATATTATTAAATACGCTTTTATTTTTTTCCTAGAGAAGAACTATTTTTCTTCGCAGTATAACATGAGATGTAAATTTGTTTTTTATGAAGAATTATGAGATATACTTAATATTGAAAACATTTTTACACACATCTATGTAGTTTATGATAAATGAAAAATTAATTTGTTAATTCTAAGTTCTATTTAACGTAACTTCCTTATAACTTATCTATTTATCTCTTAATTCATTTAATATCTTCTTTATAAATAATTTTTAGATTTTCATATCATATAGCTTTAACGAAGTTCGATTTTACAAAAATCCGTCTTATTAAAAATCTCTATTATTATTAATGAAAAACTTTATTTTAGTTGTCGATCGTACATTGAACTATACTAAGTAAATTTTATTCCATTTTTAAGGTTGTAACCACGGCTACGATCACTGCAGAAAAACCTACGACTACTATTATGTGCAATAATAAATGGCAAGCACCTGTGATAAAAGGTCGTTTTAGTAAATCAGTTTGGCTGGGCAATCCTGGTGAATCATCATTACCACCACTTCCACTTTTAGAACGTCCGAAGGTAAAAAAATAATTCTATTTGATGCTCATTATAATAATGTGATGCTTTTTTATAATACAAATTAGAATAAAAAATTGTTTATGCGTGATTGTATAATTATAAGATTATATTCAAATAAGATAATGTAGAATATCAACTATCGTATGTAATGTTTAATATACTTATCTACCTGTAACAATTGTGTGTTACAGATTAGTAATTTATTATTTATATGAACTGCCAATATTTGTTACATGTACAAAGTAAATTTAAGTAAAGACTGTGGATATTATGCCTTCACATCAATAACTTGTTTATATTGCAGATACATGTATTTATCTGTAAAGGGATTTATATAATATTAATTATATACATGCATACATAAATACATGAATACATACATACATACATACACACACATATATATATATATATACACGTACATATATATATATATATATATATATATATATATATATATATATACATATACATATACATATACATATACATATTCTAAAACATTATGGGAAAATTGAATAATATAACATATATGGTATTAATAAAATATTATAAAGTTAAAATATAGTAACATATATACTAATAAAGTAATACATACTTCACTATAATTGTAGCAGAAAGAAATAGTATTGATATAATAAATGGCACAATTTTCCTTTCTACCACTCCATTTATTTATTATATCAAACAACTATATATACACTAATAGTATTTATATTTTATATGGGTGATTTATCAAATCCATATTTTGCAAATTCATTGCCTTTGCATCGTATCTCAGTGTTGGGGAAACCTGGATCACTTGGAAATTGTTTAATACGTGAAAATGAAGTTCTCCAGCCTCCTGATTTTATCCATTCCTAAATAAAATAATATAATTATATCATTAAGCAGATCATAGTAACACAAATAATATAAAAAGTGCAATAAATTATAAACTAAACTTGTATTATTAGAAAATCATTAATATCGATATCAATGTAAATGCAAAACTCACGTGTCTATTATATTTAAAGTAGTAATAAGCGGAGTATATGAAAATTATTCCCATAATACTCTTTGCTGCAATGTGACGTAATCCATCAGCCAAAGTAGGACCCTATAATGAAATGATGAATATTATTATTTTGACATCAATTTTTCTCTCAGAAATAAATATAATGAAGATATGTCAAATTACCACTAGAGGAACCAACATATTTTCAAATTTATTCATAGGAGCTCTGTAAAATCTTCTAATTGGATTATATCTTTTTTTATAATAATCTGGTGGTATTATGGGTTCAGAGGGATCTAATATTTGATCCTTTAGAAACTTTGCACGCCATGCACGTTCTTCATCTGTCATACCTATCAAACGTTCTCTTTCTTTAGTTAAACGACGCCCCAATATTATGGCCATGTCCTCCGTATTCTGTGGTGGCCCACTCATGATGTTTATCTTTAATGAAGAATACCAAATTATATTATATTATGCAATTTATAATTTGAGAAATTAAAGTCTTTAAGTTAAAATTAAATTTAAAGTTAATGAAAAACAAAGTTAAAACTTGGTTTTATAATTTTATCTTTTGCTATTATTGTAAAAGACCACTTTAAAAGATTTAAAGAAATAGAATAAAAAGCACATTCAATTTATGTAATTATTAAAAATCATATAATATTATATTATATGATTTTTATTATATATGTATGTTATTATATATACAAAATATAAATTTATATACATACATATATATATATATATATTTAAAATTTTAACAACAAAATATACAAAAGTAAACCTTTTTAATGACACCAAATGAAGATATAGGTTAAACCGATATTACGTCACAAGTTAGAAGTCAGTGTTCTATTGATAAGCAATGTAAAGATGTATATATTACCGACAGAGAGTGCATATGATAAAGAAACTTATGAACTTACTAACAAAAATGCACACACAAAGAAATTAATAAATTTATCGGCAACAAACACGGTGATAAAATATATGTTATTATTTTTTTATATATAAATTCGAATAAAATTACGTTGGAATAATTACATAAAAATAAGTAAACTGCATCTAAAATTTATTATATGGTACAAAAAATTTCATTAAAATTGCAAATCTCTAGCATACCAATCAAGCTTAGCGGATAAAATTTTTGATCATTTTAAAAGAAATTATATAAACTGTAACAGATAAATATTATAGCTGTTCGCTAAATCTGGTTTTATAATGACTTTTACACCATTAATGAGAACAAGCGTAAGACAAAGTATATACATTTGTCGATTATTTTTTCAAAATTAATAATTAGTGAACATATATATTATATATTATTTTTAATATAGATTAAAACACGAGTTCGTTACCACATAATAAATATATAAGATTTTTCTTTCAGCGTTATTTTGTTATGGTTACCTCTGTAGAAGTTCACTTCATATCATTACTATACTACTACTTTTACTATAATAATATTATATAATATAATAATGTAGTAATAAAAACAGTAATAATAAGAAGAAACAGAAAAATATACTTATATTATGTACATATTTATTTATTATTTTGTATGCATTTTTCGTAAAACAAATGCGTACCGATGTCGTATCTAGCACAGATCACAATGAGACTCACACTACCATCGAAGAAAGATATACATATAAGAGAGAGACTAAAAAGTGCGAGCTCACAGTAATAATAACATTACTTATTCTATCCATACGAAACCAATTGTTATGTACGTATAAGAGGGGAATAACCAACACAAACTGATATGATAAGCGCATAGTAGGGACAGCGTTCCCCGCTTGTATTCGTAGTTCATATTTTATCCATAGTTGTCGCTGAAGTCACATATGCTTCGAACAAGAGGTAGTGAATAACCTTAAAGGAAATACTTGTAGTAACACTAAACACTTTTATTTTCGTTTCTTTTTTTTTCGTACACCTATTATAAAAGAAAAACCAACGTTTGATCAAAACATGATATGCATACCAATAGTTTGGACATTCATAAGTACAAAGAACTTTGAAAAGAGATATGGATGATATATATTAACTATTTGTACAATGATTATATGTCGAGATACTATATGATAATTTAATATGACAAAACTTTTGTTGATATTTATGATATGGATTGCATATTGTTTTTAAAGTTCCAATATGAATGAATTTTGTATATGTATGTATGTACTTTTAAAT